>NW_010419223.1:0-8675 GCF_000710305.1 Buceros rhinoceros silvestris
AACGGGAGTGGGAATAAATCTTATTAAAGTTTTCCAGTGTGTATCAAGTGGAAAGTAAAGCCCAGAAAAGAAACATTCAAACCAAGATTTCTGCAAGCGATTCAACTATTTTTTTCTCTTTTCTCCAGTAAACAAACTTTATTATCTTTCCAGTGCTGAGACCTCAGACCATTTCAAACCAATAATTGCAATTGCTTCAGAATCCTTGAGGGTTTTCCTTCTCGATCTTCAGACTTGGATGTGAAAGGCTAATTTCATTTCTTTTGAAGGCATCGTTTAAATTTGAAGTCTGTAGAGTCGCTCTTGAATTTGAAGGCAGCAGTTTTGCTGTTGCATATTTGCTGGCAAGGATTGGCATGGGAAGGGAGCGCTCAGAGAGTGTAAATCATCCTCTCACAGGGTAAATGAGCCACAATTATTACAGAGGTGCTGCACCACATTGCTGTGGTTACACGTCTGTACCCTACGAGGCCCATCGACCGTTTCCACCATTAACGCTTCAAGCCTGTAAAACACACTCTCTGAAGAAACAGGAATGCTTTGCAGAAATGGGAACTTACCTTGTGCAAATCCCCTCTGAGCAGAAGTTTTGAGCAGTGTTGGTGGGTCAGCAGTTTGAGGTCGGCAGTAGCTTGCATAAGGCAAAACTCATAAACAAGCCGGTGAGTCAAACTCATTTCCTTGACTAACAGGAATAGGATTTCATAAACATAGCAATCACTTTGTGTTCTCCAAACCGACTGTGAACTGTGCTAGCAAGTTTATCACACACAAACGGGGGGGAGAGGCAGCTGTTTCCAGCAGCTTTTTTGGAAAGGCCATTAGAAAAGAGGTTCTTTCAGAACATGTGATACAGCTTAGATGTTGGGTACATTTAGGACTTGCATAAATTGATATTACTGCCCTATTTCTGACCTGCTCTGTGCTGAACTTATCCAGTCTCCTTCATGTTCACTCTGTGTGTTATATAGTGGTGGCTTTGTGTCCTTTCCTAATGTATCTGTGTAATGAACTTGTGTTTAATAAAAAGAGTCAGTGGGCAAGACCAATCTGATTGAGACTCCAATCTCATAAAATTCTTTCTAGTCTTTCTAGTGGGGCAGCAAGGACTTTCAAATCATCTTTACTCCACCGGAAGTTCAGATAGGTCAGATTTTTAAGGGGGTTAAGGCCTCGCTAATTCCAGCACTTTACATTTTAAATTCAGAACGCTGTTTTCCTCTCTCCCTTTTTTTTTACCACCAGTTTTTTAGAACTGTTGTATTTCAACTGATTAAATAGAAGATGTATTCTATATTCAACTTTACTTTGAAGGATATATATTTTAAAATATTTTGGTACCCAAAAAGCTGACAGTCTCTTTAGTCCTATTCATAAATACTCTGCCTTTTGTACTAAGTGCAGCTGCAGAACAACTGCACGCCATTAATACACTTCCATGGGTGTTGCATGCCTGCAGTCATGCAACAGGCTTGGGTGTGGGGAAGGGAATGCAAATAATGCATTGAGGCCCAAAGTCTGGTCCACTGTTGCTTATTTTGGACCATGGATATAGCTTACATGGACCCTCAGAACTCATGCTGGGGGAGGGTCTTCAAAAAAGTTCTACCATTTGTTCTGCATCCTAGAGAGCACTCCTTGTCTTTGTTGTCAGTGATCCTGTCTTAAATCTTTCATGATAATGACACTGAAAGGTATTGAAACATCTCAATGTACTACTAATCCTAAGGCATTGGTAAATAAACCATAAACTGTGAAGGAGAGAGATGTGTTTTTCTCCTTATCTCCCTAACCTTACCTTCCTTTTATTTTTCAGAGATTTAGGCCTGCTAGAAGACCAGGACCCCAGGCAAGTGCTTTGGTTTTTGTGAATCCTTCAGCCTGGCACTCCCCCTTCTCTGCAATATGCTGTCACTGTGGCTGCCACCCTTGCCACCACCCTGCATTTTGTAGGCAAAAAGAGGAGGTGAGGACATGCCCTGCAGCTGGTTCCTCTCACTCTATACCACTGGAGCAGACAAACGTTGGGGTTCCTCCTCCTCCATTTCAGAGAATCTGATAGATTCCTACTGTAAGTCATCAAAACATATACCAAATGGAAACTAGCCATTTTTTTTCCAAAGTATGCCATCATTTTGTCATAATTCTGTGCAATAGTCCAACTTGTATGCACTAGAGGGCTACATGTTACTGTTTCTAAGGGATCAACTCATTGTGCATAGCAAGAGCTTCTTGTGTTCTTCTGCTTTTCTCCTCCCAGCCTCCCTGTACGCCACTTGCTACTTGTCCTGAATCCCAGCAACAAACCTCACACTTCTCGCCAAAAGTTTAATCCATGTTTTTTACTGTTCAATTGTTCAATGGCAAGGCTCTCTCTATGTACTTCCTCTCCACTGCGGGAGAGTTTTTATGTATTTCTGTTCTCATTTGCGCCTTTTCTCCTTTCCCCTTGTACCCCTATGCCACTTCCCTTCACCACTCTCACTCCTTTCTTTCTCTTTCTCCTCCCTTTCAGGATGTGAGTACTTTCATAAGTGCATCAGAAAGTTGTCAGAGCTTAAATGGAACAACTTCCTTGGAAAAAAGTCAAAGATTGCTAGAGTTTGAAGTTTCCACGATGACATTCCAGTAGACTCATGTCTGCACCCTCCTGCATTTCTTCCTTTCCCAACAACAGCATTAGAGTTTTGCCATTTTATTTTCCTTGAAACTTCAAACCTGATTGAGTACATGTGACGTTCATAAGCCATTGTGTAACATCCAAATGGAGCAATACCTTCAAGTTGAGTACAAGACCCTGCAAGCTCAGTCAACAATAATACTAAGAAGTTGGCCTGGATAAGGTAACGTTGTCAGTTGGGGGTAGGTCCTGAACACCTGGCAGTATCTTTATCCCTGGGGTTCAAGGTGCTGAGTGCAACAAGACAGAGAGTCCATGGAGAGGACAGGCTATCTATAGACACAAAGCTTTGAACAAGACAAGAAACACAAAACCCCCAAACTCTGAAATTTTGGAAATCATATGACTTCTGACCAGCTCTTTATTTTTCAGTCATGCCTGTGTCTGAGTGAACATAAATTGTGGAAGTGAAAGTTGACCAGAAAAAAAAAAAAAAGAGGAATGGAATGGCTGGCAAAGTACTATGAATATTCATTAATGCAATTATTTCAGCTAGAAAATACAATGGCTGCAATTATTTTGGAAATATGTTAGGCAAAGAAATTTGTAATAGAAACACTATGAAGTTAACATTCCTTTCAACACATAGTTATACTGAAGCTGTTGATAAAAATACCTGGTATATGTAACCCCAGGATAAATCTGAGAAACATTTAGTCTCCTCCGTGGAAGCAGAGAGCTAAAACAACGTGCACCACTGAAAACAGACACACACTGAGATAAAAGTTTATCCTTATAGCACAAGAGATTTCCTTGGCATTGGGTAGTAAATGCAAGGACTGGAGCAATAACTGTTGGGGCTACAGCACTAGAAACTGCTGCTGACGAGCAAGTGGCAAATAAATCTCAGAAACAACACGACAAACCCTGATTAAACCTGAACAAAAAACTTTAAAATCTTTGTAAGTGAAGTGCTGGTTTAGCTTAAGAGGATCAGGCAGAAATGAGCTTATATTGAACTTAATATACAGATGATTCCTGTTTATTCCTCGAGCAGGAATTCATAATAGTGATGGAAGCGTAACTGAAAAACTTTGGTGCTAAAGGATACCTGCTATGGTAAATATTGGAGTCCATTTCAGGCAACCCAGTGTTCACATTTACATTAGGCTTTCCACATCTGTTTCATATCCAATTTATGTCAACAGAGATCGAAAGCTGTTACCATCTGGATTTTGGGTGGGCTACATGGAATGAGTTGTCATGAAATAAGTAACTTCTAGTACGAATTGAACATCATTCTAAGTTCCCTGGTGGCTTGTGGGAGCTGAGAGAAGAAGCCAAAGAGCCCTGACTTTTCCCGAGTTTGAGATTAAAGAAAGAAATTTTACTGGAAATAAGGAAAAATGTCACCTACTGACTGAAGAATGATGGATTAAGGTGTAGGACCTTCTGCATGGTGGTATTTGGTTATTTCACAGAAACTTTGAATAAGCACCCAGAAGTCCACAAGTCTTGTATTTTGCAAAATCATTATCTATAATTTTTGTTCTGTATCTGGGGCAAAATCTACTTCAATCCCGACAATTCTACATTTATAAGCAAGAAATTGCTAAACAAATAAAAGAGCTGGAACGGATGTCAACCTCTTCACTCTGGGGAAGCCAGATGTCAACTCACTGTAGGGGACTAAATTGAGTAACTGGACAGACTAACACATTAGGTACTTTGTGTGCGCTGTGATACATGCAAGTTCTTTCTTTCTACGCAATTTCTTGGTTATCACTGAAATCTCTATATTGCAAAGCAAAGCCCATGGCTTCTATGGAGAAAAAAAACCCCACAATGTGATTCTTTGAGTAAAAATTGAGTGTTACAGCCCTTGGCGTGGATGTTGCATTAACAGGTACATCACATACAGGCAGATCAAGGTGTGGTTTGGTTTGTTTTTTCACAACCCAATCCTGATTTTGGAGAATTTAATGGGACTTCTGCTACTGGTAATACTAAAGATTGGTTGTAGGCTACAGAAGAAGTCACCAAAGGCAAGAGCTTCAGTAAATATAGGAAAAAGTAGCCACGTAGATCTAGGCTATTGACTAAGAGAGAATGGGATTTGGCTTGGGACCTCCAGCAGTCCCTTCCAATTTGTTATTCAGTGTTTCAAAGACTGTTCACAGCTCGTTACCAACAGCTTCTGTGCTTCTTTGAAGCACCCGTAGTATTAGTGATACCCTCTAAACTGAGTAAATCAAATTTATATTTTAGCCTTGGCACCTTTTTAATTTTCTGAAAAGATTGTAGTTTTAGAACCGGGGAATAATGAATGATGTGAGCGGTGGGAAAAATCTCTGCCCAACATAGTTCTCTTTGGTGTCTTGATTGAACTGGTAGCTACATCTATGCTTCAGTTATCTTAGGCTCAGGATTTGCCTATTATCTTCATACCACTCTGAGAAAAAAAACCCTCGTGTTTTTGAGAGTCTGACCCTTCTATAGAGATTGATAAAGACAGCAGGACTTCTAATGAAATAGCTGGCAAAAATACCAGGCCTTTAGGAAGAGCATCTATAAAACAGAACATTCAATGACCAGGCAAGCATTAATTAATCACCCAAAATATCCATATCTGTTTAATCTGTGAAGAACCACACTCTTCTGCAAGGCAGAGCTGTGGTGATGTTTCATGTCACAACTTCATGACATCACTAGAAAAATTTGGCTTAGAAAATGGCATCTGTAGCTGTAGCTCATTTCTATTTTGTGGGAGCTCAGAGTTTCTTGTTTGTGTTTTCATAACTGTGGTCATTCCCCCTTAGCAGCCACTAGTGGACACCTGTAGGTGTTCATTTGTGTGGGACGGGTGTAGGTACTGTAATTATATGACATGTCCTTCAAACACAGCCTTCCTCTCTCCAGTCTTGGGGCCAAGAAGGGAATTTTCCTTCACCTGTGAGTGCTGTGTATTTATTCACTACTCAGTCACAGGTCCAATGTGCTCTCCAGCTATTTTGGCTTCCAAATGAATTATGGAGGAATGACAAATAGGAGAAATCTTCTGAGAAAGCAGGATGAAAGTGTGATTAAAGCGTGCTACATGGTGTTTAATGTCATTGGTAGATGGCTAACGTCCCATCTTTCTTTCTTTGTGTATGTGCACAGACTGAGAGCTGGAGAAAGACAATAGCTGCTTCCTTGGCTTTAAATGCCCCTTTCTTCTCTCTTGCCCCAATGATCATTGGGTTTATCATCCTCTCTAAGACAGGGGTGGAATGAGATTAGCCTCAGTGGACCTGTACTCTTCTGTTGGTTAGAAGTGATGGTACTTGTTGTTTGGACATTGGAGTTAATATCTCTAGTGAGGATAAACACAGGATGAAAGAAAATGGAGAGCAGCTGGCAGAGACTCAACAGACTCCTCCACCCTATCCCTTCAGAGAATATTTTCTTAGGCTTTGTAACTCGGTTCTCAGTAATGTTAAATTCCATTTAAGAGGGATGTAGAAAGACTTAGTATATGTTTTTTGAAGTCAAAGCAAACACTGAAGAACAAATTGTGAAATTTCATTTGGCAGAGGGACGTTGCATCATTGGCTTTCCTCTCAGCCTCAGGAGGTTTCATAACATCTGAAGACATCATCATAAGTGTGAGAAAGTTGACATTTAAGAAAGAGTCTAAGAAGGGGAAAAATTATTAACCATTAAATATCAAGGATATGAAGGGATTACACCAGTGATCACAGGCTGCTTAAGGAAGTCATGAACATCAAAGTTGAAATGTATGTTGTTATGTCCTGAAAGGAGACATTTCCTATATGCTCCCCATATGCTCCCCCATGTGGGGATCCCCCATGTACTCCCACATTTCAAGACTTTAGGAGCTTACAGTGCCTGGGCTCTTATCTGGTGTCCTTGGAGGGCTACCCACAGGCAGGACAGATATGACCTAATGTGTGAAATTACAGAATCACAGAATCATTTTGCTTGGAAGAGACCCTTAAGATCAAGTCCAACCATTCAACCAGCACTGGCAAGGTCCCTAAACCATGTCCCTTAGCATCACATCTTTTAAATACTTCCAGGGATGGGGACTCCACCACTTCCTTGGGAAGTTTGTTCCAATGCTTTACCAGCCTTCCTGTAAAGAATTTTTTCCCGGTATACAACTTAAACCTCCCCTGGTGCAACTCGAGGCCATTTCCTCTAGTCCTGTCACTTGTCACATGGGAGATGAGACTGACCCCCACCCCACCTCAGCCTCCTGTCAGGGAGTAGTTGAGAGCAAGAAGGTCTCCCCTAAGACTTCTTTTCTCCAGACTAAAACCTGCCAGGTCCCTCAGCCGCTCCTCAGCACACTTGTGCTCCAGACCCTGCACCACTTCATTGCCCTTCTCTGGACATGCTCCAGCCCCTCAATGTCCTTCTGGGAGTGAGTGGCCCAAAACTGAACCCAGGATTCGAGATGCTGCCTCACCAGTGCCCAGTACAGGGGGAAGATCCCTGCCCTGGTCCTGCTGGCCACACCAGTGCTGATACAAGCCAGGTTGCCATTGGCTTTCTTGGCCACTTGGTGCATTGCTGGCTCATCTCCAGCTGCTGTTGACCAACACCCCCAGGTCCTTTTCCCCAGGCAGTTTCCAGCTGCTCTTCCCAGATCCTGTAATGTTGCAGGGTGTTGTTGGGACCCAAGTGCAGGACCTGGCACTTGGCCTTGTTGAACCTTAGACTACTGGTCTCAGTCCACCAATCCAGCCTGTCCATTTCCCTCTGTAGAGCCTCCCTACTCTCTAGCAGATCAACACATATGCCCAGCTTGGTGTCACGTACAAACTGGCTAAGGGTGGACTCATCCCCTTGTCCAGATCACTGATAAAGATGTTGAAGAGGACAGGCCCCAGTACTGAGGCCTGGGTAACACCGCTGGTAACTGGCTACCAACTGGTTTGAACTCCATTCACCACCACTCTCTGGGCCCGGCCATCCAGCCAGTTATTTACCCAATGGATACACTTAGGATAATTTTCTTCCTGAGTGTCAAAGGCGCATTTATCACATTGAATTTCATCTGCCATTTTCATTGTCTTCATTTGGACTCTCCCAAATAATTTTACGTTGTCAGAGGCTTTTGTCATATCACCATTCATTCTTTTATCTAAATTGCTTGTGGATATGTGGAACAACAGAGATCTTGCTGATAAATTTCTCCTATCATAAAAAATTACTTTATTCCCTAGCTGTAAATCCCATCTGCCAATGTTTCTGATATAAAATTGAATATTACATGGAACACACTCTTCTAGCTTTTCTTTATGTGGGTAAGTGTCTATATTTGTAAATGTAGTATGTATTTGTACTGGTATGTATATATTAAGTGTAGGTATGTATGTGCGTATATATATGAACTGATATAAATGTGTCTATATGAGTGTGCATGTATACTTATTTTTAAAAGAACCATCTGAATTTTCATGATTGACTGCTTTATATTGCTGTTTGAAAAAAAGAGCTGCAATAACTCTATTATAAAGTCTATACATCCAGAAAAAGATCTGCTAATGCCAGAAACATATAAAAATAAAGACAATATTGCTTAATGTGGCTGGAAAATGTATACTCCTGGATTACCAGCCCTGCAAGGTGAAGCTTGTTTACCTTAGTCTCTGTGATGTTTGGCTGGAGGGTGGCACCTTCTTGCCAATGTTTTCTCTTTTATTGTCTTTAGAAAACTCAGTTTGAGAATTAATTTTGAAGCAAACCTGACTGAACCCAGGAAACAGCAGATCTTCCTCTCATAAGACTGTAATATGTTTGGAAATGGCTGTCTAATTGAGCTTACACACTGCAAAAATATTGCAAGAATTCAGGTGGGAAAAAAATTTAATCTAATATTAATGTCACTGAATTGAGCACCACTACCCCTTTATGCAGACATGCAGACTTTCATGAGGGTTGTCCCCCGCTCCGCCTCTCCATCCCCTCCCCCCTCCCCCCCCCCCTTTTTTTACCCATGGTAAAACCAGAAAATCTGGCTTCTTTTACATGACTTCCAGCAATA
>NW_010419223.1:8831-22105 GCF_000710305.1 Buceros rhinoceros silvestris
GAACAGACCCTCAGCAGATATGCTGCAATTTGACAGTCTCAGACTCAAAATTATTCTTGCCTGGCTTATAGGAATGATTTTCTGTTAACGAGAGTAGAGGATCCATTCAAGACAGTTCTTATAAAATGCTGTGCTTAGATTGACAGTACACTTGAGATTATTTTGATTTGAATAAACCTCCAGTATTTTTATATTTCACACATATTCATTCAGCTATGTTTTAGGAGTGTGCATTGCCAGTGAAAAGTGAACTGAATAACTGAAAGATACCAGAAATCTACTGCATGAGTATCTTTAGCCAACTGTTTCTGAAGGATGCCCTTTACCAATCATTCTGTTTTCTGAAGGTTTAAACAAAAGTTACTTTATTGACGTCAATAATCTAATCGAGTACAGTGTGACTACTTGCGTTGCACAAGGGCGTGTGTTTATGGGGAGCCAAGGCTGGGGAATGCAAATGGTGTCATGTATGGCCTTGTCCTTCTAATTCATTTACTCATTTGCTTCTGGCTGTGTTGCTCCCAGCTGGATCCCTCCAGCCTGCAGAGGCTGGGACTCATAACTTTTTCTGTGGAGGACCATTGGAGAAAACAAAATTGCTGCAGGATTTAGCCTATGATTCATTCTCCTGATACTCTCTCTCTCCCTTCTGAGCAACAACTGAATCACAGCAAATGCCAAGGGTGGAAAAGACTTCTTGCCATAAAACGCCGTGTCTATTTTTAGTGCTGTCCTTATATCCTGGTCAATATTCCCTCTTCATAACACTTTCTAGGGTATGCCACACTCTCAAACTGCATTAGTAGGGCTTCAGGTTGAACTGGGGTGTTTTGCCACTGATATCTCGTGTCAGCTACTACAGAAGGGCAACCACTGGTTCCACCATAAAAGTTATTTGGGTTTTTTTTTAAGTGAAATGAACTGACCTCACAAGATTTGCAGATGTGTGTATAAATCCCTAAAATCAAGAACGTATTTTCTGGTAGTGTCCCTGTGAGCCTGACCCAGAGACGATAAGGGAATTGTTGTGAAGTTATTCCTCCATGTCTTTCCTTGCTGCCTCCAACCCTGATCTACTCTTCCAGACAGAACTGTACCCTTTTATGACATTTCTTATGATTTATCTAAGAGGTAATATTTTTTTTAAGGCTTTTTTTAAAGTTTCTGAAAGTTTAGAATTTCAGGTAATTCCCCTAATTTATATTTTGCAAGTTTCTGAGTGCTGTGAGGGGCTGGGGTAGTGATGAGAGACAATGAAGTATGAATTATTTCACGGTAATATAGGAGTCATTGTTCAGCTGAGATAGCTGATGACTGGGGATTTGTCATGATGCTATTTTTTGGGTTTTCCTAACATAAGCCTGTGCCAGCTAAGGTCTAATGAAGTGATATTTCAATGTTCTTATTAACTGTAGTGTATAGATCAGTAAATAATAAAAATCAGTTTTTCTGGCTTATTTAAGGATTTCTCTGGTTGTGGGCACGTACGTGTTTTTGGGGATGAATAATGCACGTTGTTATTGTTTTTTTAAGGCCTCCTAAATATTCCTCACAGATCAGCATCTTTGGAAACTCACTGCACTGCATTCCTCAGCACACATGAATCCATGCAATGATGATCTGCTATGAGTGTGTAGATTTTACACACGTAGATCTACATAGATTTAGATATATACATAGATTTTACTTTTTGAGACCTTTTTCTCCTGTGGGAGAATTTGTTTGTTAATCATTGAGTGGCTATTTTTAAACATAAACTGAAGACCTATTTTGGTTTGGTTTTGCTTTGCTTTGTTTTGTTTTTCCTGAGCTCCTCTAAATTATATTTGTGGATTGTACGCCATAACTTTTTAAAACATAGAGCAGTGTATCCTATAAAATTCATAACTAATCCTGCTGGTTACACTTGGGGCAAATGGACTTGTGGCAAATCCTCAGGGCAGGGAGAGGAGGAGTTACCATTATTTAGGTAAACTTACTATATGAAGCTTTCTACACAACAAAGAGCTGCAGGTAACTGCAGAAATGGAGGAGTCCCCGACATGGGACATGTTTAAGATTCACCTGGACAGGCCTGGGCCATCTTTTCTAGTCTGCATTGTTCCCGAGAAAGGTTGGACCAGATAATCCTTGAGGTCCCTTCCAACCCGGGATTCTACGATTCTATGAATTATATTACCTATTTCTTTCCCAAGTTAAACTTTCTCCTCCACTTTCCCTGTATTGTTTCTACTGTTTACTTCAATGACAGAATTTTTCCCCTTTGCTGAGTAAGACAGAAGTGAACTGAATTGTGGTTAATTTACTTCCTCATTTTTGTATTGGGATAATTAATGGTATAGTTTGCAATCCTGAGAATGGTACTGACTAATCCGTTGGGCACTAACGATGCATTCATTTTAGTTGGGAGCTTAAGAGGTAAGGCCAAATCCTGATGCTGTGGCTGAGATTTTATTCTGCCCAGTAACTGTGGATGTATTCATGAGGACTTTTCATGCAGAGAGGTAACATGAAAACTGAAAGCACGTTGACTGCTTGCAAGGTAATTCCTAGGAAGAGGGAGGAAAAACGTCTGAGGCTTCCTTTCTGTCTCTGTCCCTCTGGGTCTTTCCTTCTGCTCTGCATATACTCACCTTCAACGTTTCGTACTGATCTCCCCAAATTCCTCATCTCCATTACCACAGGAGCAGATCCTCCGTATGTCTCAAAATAAGATGGAGAGATATGAGGAGAGCAGCAGAAGTCAACACACACAACATGAGGAGCCACACTGGAGTAGCTGGCAGTGAATGTCCTGGCTTTTTTTTGGCTTGCTTCACAACAGGGCGGGTTATGAAATTGTGAATCCCACAGAGATTTTTATGAAAATGAATGTCTGCTTTTGCATTTACGTTTCCCTTTAAAAGAAAAATCCTGCTGTGGCGGTTATAAAATAGGCTAAGCTTTATTTACCTAAGAGATAAGGAGTTTTATTGCTTACAAGGTTATTTATGACACAAGTGAAGACAAACAGAAGGATAAAAAGTAAGATAACATTTGTCGTGAGTACCCAAGGGACTATGTTCATGAAGAGGGGGTTTAGAAAGAGCCAAGTTGATTATTTTCCCTATGTCAGCACCCAGGAGTAGAAGGTTATTAGCATGCGGAGGTATGGTCAGCATGTGCTACCCTCTATTTTGTCCATCATTTGAGAAAATTAGTAGAAAGTGACAGTATCAATTACATATTTTTGGCAAGTTGCACAGCCTTGATGATGAACCCATGACGAAGTAAGAGTCCGGATTCTCTTCTCCCAGCTGCGAACCCTGAATTCACACAGGAACGTGTATGGTCTTGCGGGGCTAGGAGGGGGCAGAGTTTTGTTGTGGATGTGGAGGTCAAAAGGAAGACCAGACTGTACTTGCTGATGTTGGGTAGTACCTGAGTTTAATGGAAAGCAATGAGCTAAATGCAATTTTAGATTTTTTTGGTAAGATTTCCAATGTAATTCAGGGTGTAGCTGTTGATAATACTTTTTCATCTGTCCTTTGTGGCTTGAGGTTTTTTTAGTCTGTTTAACCTTCCAGGTTTCAAGCTTTTCTCCCAAAACAAGGCAGTTAGAAATTTGCTACAGACAAAACCCTGAGGCTCCCATGGGAGTCATGCTGCCTCACTCTAGGGGCTGGAGCTTTTGTGGAAGCACCAGAAAGCACATGATGAAATCACACCTGTGGGCACCTCTTGCTTGAGAAAGAGGAATAATCTCTCAGCAGGAGTCCCTGGGGCTGGGTTAACCCCACAGCTGCCTCCGCCATCGCAGAGGTGACAATTTGTTTGATGCAGCCTGTTGGTCCTCTTCATCCCTTTTGTCTCCTTCCCGCCTTTCTTCATCAAACCCTGCTTTAACGGGTGGAAGGATCACACCCAGTCTCACGAGTGGGGATCGAGAACAGGTGCTAGTGAACATGTGTTCCTTATATAAGAGAGGTTTTGGAAGTAAACCTGACCTTGAAACAAGATGTCTGCTGCCTACAAAACTAAGAGGAGCTTAAAAATCAACAGGTGGAGGACTAAGAAAACAGTGATGTGCTGTGTTGGCTTTTCTCACCATGCAGTGGTGCAACACATGGTTTTGAGCAGCTTTTGGAGGAGAGGTGAACTTGCTGCACGCCACCAGATAATGAGTGGTAGGAGTGCTAGGTGGGGAAAATATTTTCTTACTGAAATTTGAGCTGAAACTTACTGAAAGTTGAAATATTCGTGAGCTTTTCACAGGTAGAAAGACTTCTCTCAGGAATAATTTGAATCTCATCTGGAAGATGTAGCTGGTGGATGACCCAGATCTAGGCAGCTATAGTGGCATTGTCCCCAGGTGTTTGTAAATCATCTCACTGAAGGATGCTGATGGGCCATCCAGCCAATTCAGAATGAAGGTTGACAGAATTTCATATGCTAATTAAAACTTCGTTGATATTGCTGAGGGCTCCAGCCAAAGCTGCCAGGTGCATCGCTTCCCAACATGAGCATCTCTGCTGTTCCGTGCGTCTCTCTTGCACTGAGTCAGCTCTAAGGGCGGGTGAAAGAGAAAGCTGCCTTATGTAGCCAAAGACTAGGGAGAGCAAAAAAAGTAAATACAAATTATTTACTATTCACCACTACTTCCAGAGAAAATCAACAATGGTGAGGAATAGAATTCCTTTTGTATTTTATTGGGAAATGAAGTTAACAGTAAAAGGTGACAAAATATATTCTAAGAAATTAAGTTAAGACCAGTTTAGCTCATTTTATTTTCTCATTGCTTTCTCCAATCTTTCTTTCTGTTATTCTACTTAGTTGTCACTGAATATTTTATTTTAACTTATTTATTTTATACTCTATGATTCTATGATTTCTCTTGAGCAGCTCAATCTCATCACTACTTGTGCAGAAATTCATTTAGCACTTAGTGGGTTTTTATATGTAACATAAAATAACCTATATTGGCAACTCCAGCCATTCAAAAGAAATTACACAAAGAGGATTGTCTTAAAAGAAGTAAGTTTGAAGTCAATGTGTATGCACATACCTTGCTCTGTCATGTTTTTGATGTCAGAGAGTCCACTCCGGTTGTGTCTTCAAACCTTCCTCAGCAATGCATTACACTTTTTTTTTTCCTTAATGAAGATTCTCCTGTTATCAGCTGCCTTGAGGCACAAGGCCTTTAAAGCTCAGATATGATTGAAACTGAAAAAAGCAAAACTTGGAATGGTGGTGTGTGCTCTGGTAATATTGTGCAATTGAAATTAAAGCTTTTATAATTTGTTTTTTGCTTTTGGGTTGTTTTGGTTCTTTATTTATTTAGTAAACTATAGGTAATATATTGTGTATCTATCTGCCTCACATTATTATATCTAAGACAACAAAACCTGCCTTCCAGCTTTGAATTTTTTTCTTCTGCTGTATGCGTTGAAGAAACCCATTGCAGCAAAGTCCAGCCTGCAGCCCATGCCATTCCCTTTCCATCTTCCTCAGCCTGCCCATGTCTGGGGGGAGTACTCATGTGCTAGGAGTTATAGTAGCTAAATATTTCTTATTTCTCCTCCAGGCAGTGGCATGAGTTTGTGATGTGTGACTTGCTCCCCACCTGCAACATGAGGGTAAGTCCACTGCTGATCCTTGAAGGCTTAGAAGGTGGGTTGATGAATTCACCTCCCTGTGCTTGGTGTGGGTGTAGCAACAGCAGAGTGAGTGCAGTGCCCTGTTGCAACTGCAGTTGCTTTGCCCTACTGCTTCTCCTTAAAAAAAACGATACAGTCTATGAAAGAGGAGCCTTTGCTTGATGAAAATGACGCTGTCAAGGGTTTTCAGATGTTGTTGTTCTGTACCCTCCTGCCCCTTCCTCCTAGTGAGAAGTCACAAGAGGTTCAGCCTTGCATGCTATTGAGACCATTGCTATGAACGGCTGTTCTCAATCAGCATGGCAGTGAAGGGATATGTCAGGGCTGACTGAGATGACTCAGAAAAAACAAAAAAAAAAAAAAGAGGGGGGGGAGAAACCAAGCACTGGTTTGCAAAAGCATGACTCAGCTTCTGTTAAGTAAGCCCTGTGTTCCAGCACGTCTCATCGACTCACTACCCTGCACGTTTAACAGGGTATTTCGCATTTCTCTCCTGGCTTGCCCGCTCTGATTTCCTGTTTACAGTGAGCTGCGAACAAAACTTGCCAGAATAGCATGAGAAGCGGGCTGCAGGGGCAGCTCTCCATCAGAGCAAGTTTCGCGGGATTTATCTTCAGAGCTGTCCTGGCATTGTCCTAGCCTTTGACAATAAACACGGCAATTTCATCGGGGCAGCAGTTGTATGCCCTGGTATGCACACATCAGCTGCCTTCCTGCTCCTACATTCAAATCATTTTCCAGGCCCGAACATAAATTAAAAATAGGTGTGTGTCATTTACAAGGTCTTTCATTTTTAATGCACCTTTCTTTTTTTTAATGCATTTCCTTATTTCTAAATTTAACCTAATAAAATTATACCCCTAATAGGCTGCAGCTTTTAAAAGCTTTCCAAACATGTGGATTGGGTGCATATGAGGAAAAACAGAACCGAGAAAATTGATGCAATTCATGTGCAGGTTTGTTTTGAAATTTATGATACTTACCAAATTCTTGCCTTGCCTTTGGAGACCCAGTAACAAAACAAAGGAACATCCAAACCTGTGGCGTTAACCTCCAAAATCACCTTTCATTTCTTTTATACATGCTGAAGAATTTGAAATAGTTAACACCTATAAGAAACTGCAAAAACAGACTAGTAAATCAATTCCATTTTCAGGGTCTTTCCAAATAACTTGTACATATATGAAAAGAGGAAACTAAGACATTTCATATGCAGCAATGTAACCTGAGCTCTAAATCCTATGTTCTACCAGATTAGCTTCAAAGGACATTTAAAATATACAGATTTAGGTAAAATAAAGTGTAAACCACTTCTTTATTTGCAAGGAAATAAGTCATGGTTTTAAATCACCAGAGGTTTGTTTACTGTAGTCATTAAGAGGGTAAGAAGTAGAAGTATTTATATATGAAGAGTAAAATGCTTATATCTTCGTTTGCTTGAAAAGAAATCTTATTTTTTTAATCTTAAATTGAAATCTGTCTTAGTTTTAGGTTTGTTTTTTTTTTTCCTGTCAAGTTATTTGATGTACTCTTTTAAGAGTAGAATAGCTGGAATGTGTTGCTGATTATAGCAATTGCCTAGTCTTCCTTTACTTAAAAAGAAGCACATGGACTTGAAAAACCATAATGAAGGAAATGATTTGGGTAGCTCTCCCTGGAAAAGAATCCCTTCCCTTCTCTTTACAGAAAGTGCCGCTTGCGTGTTTTATGATTCACTTGCATGAAACCTCATTCAAATCCAAAATTATCCAAGACTTCACTTAACACTTCATGGTCATACTGTAAGATGTGAGAGATAGAAAGTATGTGGAATATATTGCTGTTTGAAGTTTCTAAGCCTGGCCAGCTTTGAAAGTGTGAAGACTCTACTGAGATCATAGTGGAAAAAGCATATGAAGGTGGGAAAGCGGTCTTCAAAATATTTAATATATTATTACAAAGACTGTAAAATGAGATCCCTAAGATGGTTTTCAAATACAGAGTCTCCTGCATAAGAAGGATTTATGGCATAAGGATTAATACAGATTCTCAAAAAATGTGTGCTTAAGTACTGTACTTAGTAAAAATGATCAAGGCTAAAGTTCTAGTAGATGGCTGACACAGCTTATAGCTGCAGCAGTCAGATTAGATAGTAGCATTTAAACTGAGTATCTGGATATATGAGTTGCTTATAAATCCATGCTTCAAAGACACAAGTCACCAGGAGCAATCTCAGACGGAAAATTCAAGATTTTGCATTTTATCCCATGCTTATTTGTCCTTACTTTTTAAAGTCCACTGCACTCTGAATAGTCCCAGTAATAAATAAAGGCTTTCTTAAGCAGATATTTCTTGTTGGGAATCAAGTTTCCAATGGTTAGCATAAACAATGCATGGTTCTTAAAGCCTTGACCCTGAGAATGAACAAAAGGAGATGGGCACCAGTGTGGATATTTTAGATGGAAGATCATAACTGTGGTTTATACTAGGTTAAAAAGTTGAGGTTATATTAGGTTGTAAGGGTTAACTGTAGTTATCCTTTCTTTGTGCAGTCATTAAGAGGTATTAGGATAGTCACCACACTTTGAAATGTCTCTGTCTCTCAGTCATGGCTATTACATGCTGTTTGCGTGACTTCGAAGGCAGCAAAATATTTTATTGCAAACATAACAATGTCATTGTAAACTGTAAGATTTAGTTGTCATAATCTGGTCTATGGCCCCTGTTTTTGGTAACTTGTCAGGTAATTGCAGTACTTTGAGAGACCAGATATCTGAACATGGGGCATGCAGAACAATTGCTTCCCTTCCTGCAGCAGCCTCTTATTAGGCAAATAGACAGTGTTTCTGTGCACAGCACTGTGTTTGAGATAATGGGTCTTCAAAGTGGCAATGCTCTGTGCTGCCTATGGCTTAGCTGCATAAAGCATAATTTTTTTGTGCAAGCACTCCGCTGAGAGTGGTGGACACCACTGCTGCCCTTCCAGAGTGACAGGACAAATAACTTGTCGGTGAGAGCATCAGTTGCTTTAGAGAGCAATGGAAATTAAAGCTGCAGCTATTAGGAGACGGTGTGGGTATCATAAAACTCAGCACAGGCTGGCTGGCAAGACTTCAGCTTTCAGAAACACACAGTGGCTTAAAGCAAAAATACACAGCATAGTGTATTTTTCAGTAATTGTTTAGTTTGCATTGCTCTGAAGAACTAAACACTTTTAATGTTACCTAATACGACTAATGAATTAGAGAAGTTGTCCTGAACCTGGCAGAGCATGTGCAAAATGCACTGACGTTCCCAATGACGTAATAGGTGTGCCGTCAGCCTGGAGATGTTGCATGTGCTGTGGTAAGCGAGGAGGAGTTGTGGTGGGTGTGCTGGGTGCACTGTGCTGGATGGGTGAAGCTGGCAAGTCCAGTGGAGCATTCTGCAGTTTTTGTTGCAGAATTCTCGGGTTTGGGCTGAAGAAATGAAACACAAGAATGCACCCAATCTATTTGCCTTTAGGAAGCTGCATGAGCCAGAGAGTATGTCTTTATTTTACAGTATGCCTATCCTGTAGGATGCTGCATTCCTATCAGTTCAGAAGTAATAGTTCAGATTTCATTCACATGCGTCTTTAAACTGCTTCCTCCTTGTCATCCTATGGAGGTGGTGTTTTGAAGGCTGGTGCCACATTTTTGATGATTGTTCTTTGCGATTTGAGGGAGAAGCCTTCTCTTAGAACATTTCCTTTTTAAAAAAACCTGTATTTTTAAATACCGGTTTGATGAACTGAAAGATACAAATGTCACTCTTCCTATAAATAAAACAGCTGCCTGAAATAACATATCTAATTAAAAACCACGACATTTACACTTCTCTATGTCCTACTGACTAGCTTACAGTTGAAAGCCACCAGCAGAATATCACCATTGTCAGACTCTACATATGGATCTTTGATTTCTTTGATGGACATGCAATGTCTAAAATATCTAGGCATATCCCCAGTGACAGATTAAATGTTGGTGCAGGGGAATGCACAATGTTCTTCATAGATCAGTGTCCAGTCATTCCCCTAGAAGTGCCTTTTTTCCAGTTGTTTTGGGGTGTGTGTTGATCCTGTGTGGTTTGAGTGAAGCACTCCTCTATCGGTTCTCTTCCACGGAAATAAAGATGATTTGGGAAGCTGGAAATTTGTTTTTCTGCAGGTTTAGTAACAGAGTAGTCATGAATCAGAGCTAAAAGAAACTGAGTTAAAGAGCCAAGAGTAAATCAAGTCATCGAACTACAAGGAAATCAACAGAATGGAAGAAATTCTAGCTTTTTAATTCAGTAAACAAAGTCAGTGAGCCACAAATCCTACCTTCAATGATCATTTTTGCTTTTTCTATGCACTGCATTTATGGAATACGAGGGCCCTTCTCCCCCAGAAGAAAGCTAGCTGTATGCACCATCACGTAGAAGCAAAATGTGCATTCATGAAAGTAATTGTGCAGAACTGGGCTTGCCGTAATCCATTTAAGCACACAAAAAAATGAAAAGGCTGGGCCTGTTATTTCTGTTTCTTTAATAGGACCGGTTGCTTACATGCCATTTATTTAAATAATCACAACCATCTTCTTCCCCCACCCTTGCTTTTTCCTTTTGGAGAAAAAGAACCCCTAGAAATAACTAGTGTCAGCTGTGAGTTCTGGAGGAGAAGCCAAGAATATAAAGCCCATGCAAGTGTGGACAGATCTGACCCTCCTGGGGAGCGCAATGACACGGCCCCTTTCCCCTGTCCTGGACAGGGTGAGCAGTCTGGTGTCAGCAGCACCTTTTACAGAAGTCATATGGGGAGCCAAGGGGCTGATTTTCCCTGCAGCTGCTCCTGAGAGTCAGCCAGCCCTCGCCTTGGATGAGGGTGCACTTTCACTATCCTTGTGCCGAGGGGACAGTGTTTGGAGCCTGCTGACGAGACACGGTGTTCCTGTACCACCCCTGCTAACATGGGTGCCCATGTCTGGAGCACTCTGTGCTGGCCCATGACCTGTGTGCTGCAGTCAGCACCATCCCTGGAGTGTCCTGTTTGCCAAGGCTGCAGCGTCCCTTGTTTGCTGGACTGTGTGGTGTTCAGCATCGCTGAGTGACGTGGGACTAAACTGAAAGCGAATAGATGGCACCCATTGCCTAGGAGCAAATGAAGTAGACAACACCGTGATGAGCTTTCTTGCTACGTTGCACCAGCTCTGCTGCCACTGATGAATCCCAGAAGTTTTTATTTTCCAACAAGCTACATTGGTGTTAGGTTTTTTTCACGCTTCATCTTTTTGTAACACCAGCCCCAGGGCTTCTTGGGGGCCTGGGTTAAAATTTACGCATGTGAAACTTTAAAAAGGTCACCAGAGTTCTTGCTCCTCCTGTCAACAACTTGCCTTGTGAGGGATGAAGAAAAGCATTTGGTTCAGTTGCTGGGTACGATTCAGAGCACCCTAGAATAATCCTATAACAGCATTTTGAAACCCCTTATTAAAACTGTCACCATATTTAGAAAGATCTATGGGCTGCAGAAACAGACCATCTTCTTATAAGGCTCTAAAACACAACAGCATGTCCAAGTCCAAAATGTCCTTATGTGAACTTGCAAGATCTCTGGGTTTTGTAACCAGTCAACAGACTTCTGGATCGCGTAAATGGAAGCCATTCCTCATCTGCAGCCCGCTTGGTCCATGCGTGTGTGTGATGGGGTGTGTGCACATGTGTTACCCTTGAGGACTCATGCAGGGGATGGGGTGATGCAGATTGACGGGTAGTTTGCTCTATCAGAGGTTCCGGGAGGGCTCTCACTGCACTCAGAGAGGGACTTTCCTGTTGCAATGCACTTATAAGCTGCAGATTGCACTACTGAGCTAAAGATATCCCTGTGTTCGTCAGGGGTGAGATTTCTGGCTTCTCCATCGGTGGCTGTTGGATGCTCTGGGTAGAGGGGCCAGTCTTCAGTGCAAAGTTGGTGTTTCTTCCTTCTCCCAGAGCTGCTTGCTCTTTGTAATAATAGCAGCTTTTCTTCTTACCCTTCAGATCTGCTCACAGGGAGCCATGGAGAAAGAAATGACTGGGAGTATTCTGTGTTTATCAAATAGTTGCCAAGAGAGTAAAGTTTATCTCGGTGGAGCTTGACTTTTGTAGCAGCAGATACATGGAAGCAACGTGCTGCTTGTACTGTTTCAACCGTAAGCATGCCCTGAAGTGCATTTTTCCCTGTTTCTTCTGGTAGTGCCAGCAGACGTTAACATTAGGGCATGCAAAATCATGGAAGAGTACCAAATATATGCCAAAAAAAGAATGTATTTTAAAATGACTTTCTAATTGCATATGGTAAAGCAAAAAGGATCAGGACAAGTGCAGGGTAATACAGCCTTCCTTAGGGTTTCCGTATGTTACCGACATGAAAATGATGTTTACAAGCCATTTAAAGCTTAATTTGGGTTTTTTTCCTTTTTTTTTTTTTTTTTTGGAGGGGGGGTAATTGGGGGGGGGGGATAAATTCAGATGATGTTTACAAGCCATTTAAAGCTTAATTTGGGTTTTTTTCCTTTTTTTTTTTTTTTTTTGGAGAGGGGTAATTGGGAGGTGGTGATAAATTCAGCTTCAGGGTACGTCAATTTCTGTTCATTGTGAGATAGTTCAGGGTAACAGTGCTGAAATACCTTAAAATAGCTGTCACATTGCAACTGCTTATTTGAGAGGTCATGCTATGAATAAAAAGTAAGTTTTATACTCGGAATTCACGCATCTTCTATTGAATTGCTATCCCTGGTGTTTTTTCAATAAAAAGATGGTTTTGGGGAGGAAATGTATTGTGCCTTTTAAAGTGCATCCTGGGAAGGCATTTCGGGTCAAAAAGATAGATGGAACGAGATTTTCTTTGAGGAAATCCAGCTTTATATGAGCCCTTATTGATGGCATAGAATTGAAGAGAAAATACAAGCACAAAAAAAAAAAGTAGGATGATTTTAAGCATTAGAAAGTTTGAATAAAACACAAGGAAGACAGAGAAGGGATCAAGAGAAGATTGTTGCTTCCTTTGAATTATAAGGGGAGAGAAGAGGGGAAAATCAGAAAGAAAAGCAAGCAGAGTCTTGTGGTTTGAAAAAATTTAAACTTCTGCCCAGGCCAGGTACTGTTTTCTCCACTTGTTTTGCCTGGGAGGAGAGCTGATGAATCGCTTTATTGCTTCAGAGGCGCGCAACTCTGTCACAATAAACACCATTTGATGCACTAAAAAAATAATGGGCTGCAGTAAAACTGTCTTTCCTGTCTTAGCGTGCTAAAGATAGGTAAGAAGACTGTTTAGTTTAATTTATGGGAGATAATTAAATAGCCATAAAACACTGACACAGGTTTCTCTTTGTACTGCATATTTAATAGCAAAATAATTTTTTCAATTGGAGCTGAAGACGTTATGGTGATCTATTCTCTTCACAGTAGAAGAAATGGACCAGCGTTGACAGACTTCAACTGATTCAGGCTAGGCCTCCAAAGGAGGGTGTAAGTCATAAAAAAGTAATTTGTTAATCAGAAGTCATCATACCGTGAACACTCTACACCTTTTACAGAGCTACCAAACCACAGAGGTATTTATTAAGTTGTTTCCTTGCTGATAGACAACCATGACCAGTTCGACTTGAATGCTGCTATAAA
>NW_010419223.1:22191-23695 GCF_000710305.1 Buceros rhinoceros silvestris
ATCACCATCTCCAGCAGGAATTTGCATGTTGATTCTATGACCATCTCTGGGATTTCATCTGTGGGAAGATTCACATTGATTCTATGGTCCAATTACAGCAAGGCCTCGCTTAGATCTGATTCTACAGCCCAATGACAACGCGGCCTTGCTTAGATCTAGGCAATTGGATTAATTTTCAGGTAAAATTAGGTATTAGGTTCTGCAGTAAATTTTCCCTTCCTATGTTCCATCTGTGCATTCAGCATTATATCTCCTTTGAGACAGACCAAATGGCATCACACTCATCAGTTTCTTTCAGAAATAACATTTATTAAACCAATGAACAGCAAAAGGGTCCTGGCTTCCCTATCCCAAGCATTTGGTGAACTGGCAAGTCAAAGGCACACCTCAGCCTGGCAAGACTCAAGATGAAAGGCGACAGTCCCCCATCAGTGATGTGTGGGACTGATGGGGACCACTGCACCCTTTCCCAGCTGAAAATCCTGCAGGGAGCTTCCCCTGGTAGGTGGAATGCACCATCTTAAAGAGATTTCAGTTTTTCAGGAGACACCAGACAGTGCTGCTGGAGCAGCAGAGAATTAACCCATAGTCCAGGCTTTGCACTTCAGTATTAGGTTCTGGATGTGCTTTTTTTTTTTTTTAAGTTGAATATTCCTACCTTGCTAAAAATACATCTCCTAAACGACTCAATTTTTATGTTAAAGCTCTCACCTTCTCTGTTCCAAGGCATCACCTTTCATCCAAATATGACAGATGTTTATTATAGCAAGGACACACAACACAGCGTCCTTCTGAACTGTGACTCTTCCCACTATGAGCTGGATTAAGTGAGAGGTTCACTGTTCAACTCGGATTTCGTGGCAGAAACTGGCGTCTACTCAGAAGCTACCGCTCTGTCCTAATGTCCACTAGGTCAGGAGACAGGGAGATCCAGCACTAAAAATAACATGCTGTAGCTAGGTGGGGGAGTTCCAGGAGTGAATGATTGCTGGGAGAAAAAAATAGGTCACTCCTGTTTCCAGGATATGGTCTGGACAGCAGCAGCAACATGCCTGACAACATGCCTCTGCAAGTGGTTTTCACTAAAAACCCAAAATCTAGAAGGTAAAATTCACAGCAATGGTCATGCAGTGCAACTCTTGGTATCTCCTCAAGCCTCTGTGGAGCTCTGAAGGGAGGCCTTGCTCAAAATCCATGACCTGTGTTAAGTCATAGAATCACAGAATCACCTGGTTGGAAGAGCCCTTTAAGATCATCAAGTCCAACTGTTCACCCTGCACTGCCAGTGTCCCTAAACCCTGTCCCTCAGCATCACATCTTTGTGGCTTTTAAACACTTCCAGGGATGGGGACTTCATCACCTCCCTGGGCAGCCTGTTCCAGTGCTTCATAACCCTGTCCTGCAACTGAAAATCTACGCTGGGCATTTGACTCCCTGTAGAGTTAGTTGCCCATAGCCATGTTCCTTGAGCCACAGGAGTTGGTTCAGATCAGCAGTATTCATT
>NW_010419223.1:23817-27942 GCF_000710305.1 Buceros rhinoceros silvestris
AGATTTTCCTGTGGAAAGCTTTTGTTGGGTAGACACCCAGCTTCACATGATGCTTCTGGAGACCCTTACTCAGTTCTGGAGCTGGACTTCATGCTTGCAGCCTTGCTGTGGAAAGCCGAGGCAGATGGAGATTATGGTGAGTTGGTTCGCTTCTGTAAAACACAAAAAAGGCTTAAATCTAGAAAGGGGTTAAAAAGTGCTAGATCCATTTTTTAGCTAGATAATCGCTGGAAAGGTGCCAGTCAATTTTGCAACGTTGTGTTGAGTCAGAAGCTCAAGTGCTCAAGCATTGTGACTTGACATCCTTCCAAACATTTTAGTGGACAGCTGATGTGAGCGAGCCATTAGTTTTACATCCTGGTGTCAACAGATGTGTATGTGCACACCGCTGTTTTAATACCCAGAAATAAGAAAAATTTGCATTAAAAAAATTGTATCTCAAATAATAAAACTATGATAACTTCAAACTTCATAATAATGCTGTCAATAAAGGTAAGCTTAAATTGATAATTAAATTAATTGTGAAGCAGTGTTGCAGAAGGACTATTGCTCCTGGGGATGTACACTCCAGCTTAAATTCATCTTATAAAAATGTGGGATTTTAAGAAAATGTTGCCCAGAACTGCTGGAAGCACGCCCCTTAAATGACACTGATGATCATTTAAATCCCAACATTAAATGCCACGTACCATTAGACACTTGGTTACTAGGAAGGGTTGAGCTGGCATTAGAAAAAAAAAATATTCTGTCATCCTGCTACAAAGGATCTCCAATTAGATGAGCAAAATGAGAGACTCATTTTTATCTTTCTTATTGGTTTGAACCATCAAGAATGTTGGAAGTGTTAATGGAGGGGAAAAAGTTTGCCTGGATTCTCTATCACTAACAAAGTCAGAATCAAGCCGAAATTCTGTTTCACAGGAGGTCCTGCTGTCTGTATCACATGGTGCTAGATCAAATGTTGGGATTGTCTGCATCAGCAGATGCACCCTAAAACTGAAGGTACAATGCCAGGGGAGCAGAGCTGTCCCGTCCCCAAACACTGTTGGGAGAGGCACAGGGCTAGCTGGCCACCCGAGCTCCTGGCTGCTCGCCGGCTGAACCTTTTCTGAGGTCGAGAGACATGTTGATACCCAAGGGTGACAACAATTTGCTCTGTCAGAAGCTCAGCTGTGCATGCTATGCGGAAGCAAAGATGCCATGGCAGTGCTTTGCTGCTGGCATGCCGAGGAGCTGTGAACACCCCGCAGGGCAAAGATCAGCAGTGGACACACTCAACATCTGGTCACAACAGATCTTCCAAGGGAACAGCAAAGAGCACCTTCTCCATCTGTGGCCAAAACTTATTTCAAAGTCACAACTGCAAACCAGATCTCTGAAGTAACTCCCCTTGCCCAAGTTCCCCCCAGACCCACCCAAATGTGTGTTTCCCCCTCCCTAACCCTCAGCCACAAGTAGTGGGAAGGACCAGTCATCTGGATCAATGGTCATGACAGCTGCAGTGAGATAAGAACACAGCCTGTGTCTTCCACCAGTGCCCAGCATTTCCCCTGTAGGAAGCTCTAGTTCCCCCACTGAGAGCTGGCCTACCCTGAGAGGTCACCACTGTAAACAAAAGCAGCTGAGAGGACCAAACCTGGACTTCAGCGGAAGTTTGTAGCATCGCTGTAGGAATGGTTTTCTACTACGTAGTTTGATGCAGGTGGCATCTGTGATCATGCAGCAAATCCCTGTACTGCGTGATCCTTGCAGTCATTCTATACGCAAGTTATTTTACTCAAAGCATTTCTAAAGAGTTAATGACATTTCAAAGTATTTTTTTTAAAAAAGTTTATTTTCCACAAGGAAGAGCAATAGGAAAAATTAAATTGTTTTCCACATATTGTTTTCTTGAAACAGAGTCTACAAGGACATATTCAGCACCAAAACTAAAAACAAAAAAGTACAAACAGCCATAGAATATAATCTATAAAGCAAACATTTAATATTGCACTTTGTTTCTCTAATGTTTGGATTTTACTTACTTTTTCCTAATTCAGATCAGAATTCTATACCAAATACTGGGCTACAACTGTGAACCTCGTGTTTAACGCTGAGGACTGACCAATACTTGTGGAAGAGTAATGCCTCTGAACGACTAACAGCGTAACTCCATCGAGAGACTTTTATCTGAGAAGGTTACAGAATTGTATGCTCTGACGCCACATCAATTTTTACGTTATTGGTCAAGCCTGCTTCACATGCAGCTTCACCTTATACTGTGATAAAAACTTTAATGCTATGTATACCAGCGATTGTTCCCCAGTCTGTTAAAAGTAACAAAAACAGGAAAAAAAGTAAAACCACCAAATGCCCTTTTATGCCAACGATCCCATCAGCTTTTAAAATTGCCTGGTTGGAGAGGGTAGAGGGAAGGGACATTCACAAAATTGGCCTATTACCGCAGGACATCACCCAATTTCCTTCTCATCCAATGCTCTTGCGCACAGCCCAAGCCTTTTAACTGAATCACTTAAAACGCGACTCGTTTTATCACCCTGTTGTCACTTTTGAAACATGAATTATTGTTCATGTTCTCGTAAAGGCCACTTATGGAAAAGCCTATTTTGTCACATTTATGAAGCCTTAAAACAAGGCAGAGGTTTCTTCAGAACAAGCACCATGCAGAAACACAACTGCCTCCCCTCCCCACTCCCTTCTGAGCTGTCTTATTGCACCAGGAGATAGGTAATCTATGGATTACATCTCAGTTTAACTTGTCCACACCAGAAGCATGTCCCTTTGTCCCTGGTCTCTGTTACATAACTTCTGAGAAGGAAAGTTGATTTTTTTTAAACACATCTAGCACACAAGTACTGGTTTAGCACATCTAATGGCTCCACTGCACTCTTCTTCCTTGGGGCACATGAAGTGCTCTTTTCTTGTAACTTCCTGCATTTGGAACAAAAATACAGTAAAACATGCTGTTTAAAGCTCTTGAGGGTACCACAGAAAACACAATCACCAAAGCAATTCTAGCTACTATCAGAGCATGGCTGGAAACACTGATCTTGCCCAGTTCAATTATACTTCTAGCCTCACTATTTTTACAGTATCATAAACCCTGAAGATAATAAAAAGTGCACAAACTGAGCTCTTATCATAGTCCAAGCTTCTCCTGCAGTGTGAAATATACTCTCTACTAAAGACTCATTATATATAGAATTTTTGGTGATGAGGTAACTACATATAAAAATAGATTTACTTTCCCTTCCCATCCCTATTACTTGAGATAAACTGCCTATGAACCCTAGACAGAATATGACAATTTCCTTCTGAAGTTCTTTGAGGCTTAGCTGGTTTCTGCTGGTGCTGCTTTTACTTGTGCCTTTTTTAAAGCTTCACAACTTGAACTTTTTTTTATATTATAGAAAAAGAAACAGGAATGAGGGTGGGTTTTGTAACTTTTGTGCATGTCCCTATGCCAAATCCCCCTCTTGAATACAGAACAAAACAAACACAAAACAAAAGAGAAGTAACTCAACAGTGCAACATAACGAAACAAAGAGCATTCCAACAGTTTGGCAAGTGATGAGTTCACCTGAGATTAAGTGATTTTTAGGCAGTCTGTAACAAAATGCTGCTCTGCGATAATAGTAGAAAGGCAACAAATTCTTAAAAGAAATCAAAAAGGTATACAATCTTGATGAAGTCTATTAAGTTTTTCTATTAACTCTCCACCCCCCACCCTATCCCCATTATCTGTTGCTTATCTACTACAGTAGGCTGCAAAAAATACAGCAAGAAGGATTGGCTTGAAGGCATTTGATGTTTGTAAATAAATCCACAATAGGATCCAAGCTGAAGAGGTGATACATGATCAGCCTACTAGGACAATTCTGAGCATGTGCATATGCAGGTAAAGTCCAGGCTACATTAAATTAAAAAAAGATAAAGTCAGTGCATTTGTCAAAGTCCGTTGCTGTTGTGGTTTTTTTTTGCCAAAGCTTTCTTTTGCTCCTTATTGTGCGGACCACAAAGAAAGAGAGGGAGGTGGGTTAACAACAGTCTGGCATAAATGAGAAAAAGCTGTAGTGACGCTGACACGCACAACATAAGAAATGAGCATGTGCAACTTTCCAAATC
>NW_010419223.1:28023-37421 GCF_000710305.1 Buceros rhinoceros silvestris
GCACAACATAAGCAATGAGCATGTGCAAATTTCCAAATCATAAGAGAAAGCCATCCCTCTATATCACAACGTGGTTTGAGTGTTTTGACACGACTGCAGGTTAGTAAGGCTGCTCCTAGTATGTGCCAGTATTTAAGGGGAGAGGAAAGAAAGAGCTTGGGTCTTCAAGCATGTGGAGCAGTCCTACACTGTTACCGTAGGCTTCAAAGCATGATCACAGGTTGTTTTCATTCATTCACCATACAGACAAGAGCAAATCACTTCCTTTGAAAGTGTGTCTCTGCTACGATGCCTTCACCTTCAACATGGCAGGTACGATTCAAAACCCAAGCCGAGTCAGCTCTTTATCGATTCCTTCAACGAGAGGGGCAAGATGGTCTGTCATCTGTGGGCTGATCGGGGTTTGGATCAATCTGATCAGAAGAGATAAAAGAAACACAAAAGAACCCAAGGCGTTTTTAGAGCCAACTGCTAGAAATAAACCAAGCTGAACAAAACCCCACCAAAACTCAGTAGTTTACAACAATCATAGTGATAAATGGTATTCCCAATCCAAAGGTTATTCAAACAACTGAAAAGCTTCTAGTGAATTGGACAAAACTTCGAAAAATCAGTAACTAAGAACAGTGCTACATTCTAAACTGCATGTTTAAGGAAAAACACAAAGAACTAATGAAAAACTTGTATCTGTTTTAGCAGCACAGAGGTCTTTTGAATTACACACTGTACACTAAAATGTTTATTCATCACTAAAACTGTCTTCAAGAATAGTTGATTTCAGAAGACATTTTACTTCAAAAGACAAGGTTACCAGTAAAAACTCATTCTACTTTTGGTTACAAGTAATTAATCCCCTAATAACCCACAAAATGTCTTAGAAGTTCATGTCTTCCACACTTTTCTTCCTCTCTACAAAAGGGAGAATGAGAACAACCTGCTAACTTAGGTCTCCAAAACTGTCTGCTAAGAATAGTTTAAGGGGAGAGTATATAGTTTAGCCATTCTTATTTTATATCCATTCTTAGGATAAAAAACCCCCTTACTTACAAACCTTCAAGTAGCCAAAATGAAAATGATTTGAACTGTATTCTAGGGTGAATCTACAGAGACTCCTCAGACAAGACTCCAGCATACAAAACCCATGTCTGTTCTCTGCCCTTCCAGAGCAGATTAGTTTCAAGAGGAAAAGAAAAAAAACCAGTGGGCAAATTCAGGCAAGATTTAGGTGAGGGACACCATTTTACTTTTGTCCTGTAACCTCTGCTTTTTCCTGAAAAATATGAACATGGAAAGCTTTTGACTTTGTTGTAGTTACCGAGTGGCTTTTGCTGAATGAAAAAAATACAGCCAGAAATGTGTACTTCCAGAAACCAAGTCAGAAAGAATAACTAACTTCTCTACATGTAACCAAAAACATACAACACAATTTTAGTAAAGAAGTAGAGCTGAAAAAATTAGCTTGTTTGTGCACGTTTAGACCCAAAATGTCAGTGTTAATGCAAGGTATAATGTAATGCAAAGCTTTAATGAAAGTTGCCAGGCAGGTACACAACAGTTTGGGAACTTCTGCAAAGGATTAAAATTGTGAAGACTCTTGAAGCAATCAACTTGCACTTCACTAAAATTAAATCACCTTATCCTCCTATTTTACCATTTTAATGATTTCTCCTGAATTTTAGGAAGGAGAAACAACTTCCTACACTTATTCCACAAAACAATGCAGAAAAACACCGAATTAATAGTCATACGCTCTCTGAGGTACCTACTTCTGAATAGAGGGGTGGAGGCAGGAAACGGAACTCCTGGATGTATGCAAACAATGGTCCCGGAAGCGCTCGCTCAAAGTCATCACAAGCACCTATGGGTGCAAGGCTGGACTGTCTCTGTTCCTCCGTGACCACCTCTGCATAGCTAGGAGGTGCTGCAGGGAAAAGGCACACACAGTTCAAACTGCAAGTTCTTATGCATGTCAAAATAGGGTAAACATTAAACTTTTATCATCATAAAATATACCACCCAAGAGGTAAGTGACTTCAGGGACTTTTTAAACAATTGAACATGACAGGAAGGGTGGGCTGTTTTGTTTTAAGATTATGCTCAAATCCAAAAGCACACTGACCACTGTTTATTGCAGTTTAATTATGCCCTTAAAATTTACAGCATACCCAGAAGACTGAATTTCTGTATAGGCAGGAGTGACAGAACATCACATTCTAGTGACATGGTTCAGTGGTGACATGGTAATGCTGGATTAACGATTGGACTCAATTACTTTAAAGATCTTTTCCAACCTTTTAAACAATTCTGTAATTTCTCTGGACTCCAGAAATCTGAGTCTGGGATTTGTACATAAAAAAGGGATGTTTATCAAATATGTGGAAACAGGGAAGGAGATAGCGTTCCTCCTTCAACAAGGGACGTTTCCCATTGAAATGGGTTACATCATCTTTTCAGAAGCCTTGGCTACTAAGGCTGGTAAAGGACACCATAAACTGCTACTACAACAGGTTACACCATGAACTGCTGTTTACAATGCCTTAGAACCAGGGATGCAGCCAGGATACCAGAGGCAGCATTAATTCTGCACAGGTACCACAACATCCTGCACTTTTACTTATGTCAGCTTCCAAGCAGCTGTGTTTCACTGCTCGAAGGGAAAGCAGGGAGGGAACTCTGCTCTGCTACACAGGACAAGCAGGTGGCAAAGACATCCACAAGGGATTTCCTGTGGGCTTTATTATGAAGGATGTAATTTGGGTCTGTTTGCACAACAGCCATGAATCAGGAAGACAGAAATCAGAACAGATTAGTGAATTGATTGGCATCTGTGTTGTCAAGTTACCTTCTGGTCTTTCAGGCAGTGTCAGACCAAGCCAATTCATGTTCATGCTACACTGGCTGCTCACACTTGATGTTCTGCTACCAAATGGGTGGAGAGGAATGGTACCAATGACCAGTGGTAAGTTTAGGAATAAATCCATGGCGCCTGGAATATCAACATATACCTGAAGGACAACAAAAGATGTGTATGATTAAAATGTAGGTTTGTATGAGCACTTTGTAATTATTAGACTAAGCTCTCTGTCCATGGCATTTTCCATAAGGAACTTATTTTCTTATTGTCTTGTTTTAAGGCCCAAGCCCCTATGGAGACAAAAACCCCTGAGTCAAAAGCAGCTCAGGATTCTTCACCTTAGTCCTCACTTGAAGGTGTCACTTATTTGTAAGACATCTGCTTACCTGGCACACCACAACTGCTCTAAGAACATGCATGATTTCAACTGAATATTTACAGAAGTCCTGTCAGGTCTCTAATGCTAGGATATGTATTTCTTTAGCTGGCTCAGAATGCTTTGTTAGCAATTTGCAAGGAATGATGGAAAACTACTCATGCTCAAGTGACACAGACCATCCAACGTACCATCAGCGAATACTCCACACGGATTATACTGCAGTCAAGGATTGAAGGGGAAACAGGTGGAATCTTCAACTGTTTGCCATTCCAGGTTTCTGTTTTGCCAGATGACAAGGATTCCCCACGCAGGCTGGCAACAAGCTGTTTGACTTCCTTCATTTTCCCTTTGGCATAAAATGCCTGCGTTTGGTAAATGGCTGCCTTTGGCACCACCACACGGGAAGAGCAGTTCTCAATTTCAGCAAAGATCTGAATTGATTCACCTGAAACAGCAGAATTTCATGTTCTCTATTTATAAAGCAGCTTAAGTGAATTGTCACATTCCTGTGTATTGTTATAATGCACTGGACACTGCTACCAACACTCTACCTTGCAAAACATGCACTGATATTAATAAGAACAGGATCAACACAAGCTAATCTAGAAGAAAATTGCACAGGTCTAATAGGAACAGGTGTCTTCCAACCATGTGGAGGTACGGCTAGCATTAGTTAAAATTAGTTGTAGTTAAGAAAGCACTGAGGAGATTGCTGAAAGCAGACTGAGGTGCTAAGAATAGTTTAAACGTTTTGTTTATATAAAGCAGTAAGTGCAAACTGTTGTTTCAAAAGGGAAGGAAAAACATTTCCTATAATTACTTCTGTTACATACCTGGGGTGTAGCCCTTCCTTTCAATTTTGGCACTTAAGGATATTGGGCCTGAGGTACAAAACCAACAACAGAGAGTCTTTTCTTTTGTGCCTGCTTGGGGTGACTGCAAGAAAAAAAAAACAACACTGCCCATTTAATTAAGAGCTCAATTAATATCTTCATCTATTTTAATTAACTAAAAAAGTAATTTTTGTGATGCACTTATTAGATTGATAAACATAGCTAGTTTTGTCTAGAGAAAATAAAAGCAACTGAAATGGGACTGTGTAGATAAAAGGTTTATTTTAACTCCATTACTCATGAACACAGCTTTTCTGCTACACATCATACTCGAAACAGGGTTGATTTTTTTTTTAAACACAGAAGTACTGTGTAATATAGGAAAAGGCTTTATAGCCCACATATCCCAACATCGTGTGGGCAGAGCTTTTGGTCTACCAGTAAACTACGCCACCTTCCCAGTACATTGCATTTCAGAAACAGTAACTGGAGTACTGTAACCTCAACTCCTGCTATTTCCTCTGTTACGGCATGATCTTGTTTCATCTCTACTAAACAGGCTTCATTATTTTACACAGCCATCAGGATGTAGGACTTGATCCAAAGTCCATTAAAGTCAAATCAGAGTCCTTTGATTTTAATGGAATTTGTGCCAGGCCAACGTTTTCTTCACAGGTCTAATTTTTCACCCATACAAACAAGAAACCTATTTCAATGGACTTTGTTTTTTTTTCCTCCTCCATAGGATTTGAGGAAGAGGAGGAAAAAAGAAGAAAAGAAATTTTAGGTCAGATTGAAATCAAATTGTCACTTAAAACAGTTGGTATTAATTTACTTTAATGAAATGGTATTTCAGAAAGAAAATTATACAGAATTGTGATAGTTTCTCCCCACCAGCAGAAAACTGTCCAAATGGAAGTTACCAATTATGCATGCCAGTACATTTTTTTACTTTGCATTTTTAAGTTAGCAGTCTCTTACTATAGTATCTTAAGTTTCACTGTTCCTGCTACAGATTATTCAAAATACAAAGGGAACAGTTCTTGAAATTTTCCTTCTCAGTGACACTTTAGTATTATCAATTTAAATCAACAAATCCATTTTATAGATCTTAAGTGAGAAGCAACTCCCGAGTACAGCAACACATCACTTTCAAAATACCAGCAGTTACAGAGTTGCTGAACTGATGCAACACTTAGAAGATCAGCTGTAACTAAACCAGCAAATAAATATTACGTAAAATTAGATGTGGGTATTGTTTCAGTTATTAAACTTCATTATTTTAATGCCAGAAACAAAGAATGAGTAATTCCGTCAATTCTTACCAGTAATGAAGGAGTGTTGATATCTATATGTTCAAAGACTGTAAATTCCTTCTTTAATTTTACTGGTAGAAACCAAGGCCTATGCAATTCGGCTTTCACCCAATAGCGCACACTGCCATGTCTGCCTTCGAATGAGGTAGCAAGTGGTCTGTGCAGGACACAAAGGTCAAAACTGAGTAAAGTCCTCCCATCTAATAATGATACAATTGATCAGATCAGGGATTAGTATGTAGAATTGCACTTTTTTAATGTACTGTAGTATCTAATGCAGCATAACTTATTTGCAAAGTTTCCATATCTCAGAAAAATTCAAGAATAAAGATGGGAGAAAAAATCATCTCCAATTCATCCTACTACAGTTTTGCATAGGTTTTAAGAATCAATTAAAGAATTGTACTAGAAAATGCCAAGAGTACATATTTCCCTTGAACTGTAGAGGCCACTTTCAAGTAAGAGTAAAGCATGTCCTTTTAAGGCCAAAGTAAGACTACCAACTTAAAATGAGCATTAGTATCAACCAATTATTCTTCTGGATACTGCATTTTGTAAATCGTTGTCTGCTGTTTACTTGGCTGGTAATCAGGTTAAATTTACTAGAAACTCAGCTTTTCTAGTTTGTCTTGCCTCAGGCAGAGTAAATATTTTTGAGTCCTGAAGAGAGGCTACTGTGAGTACCTCCTAATCTTCCTCTACCCTGATGAGACCAACTTATAATATTTATATTGTATATGCCTGCATGTTTTAAAGTATATACATATAAAATCATTAAGCCTATTCTGCTCTGAACTTTGACAGATGGAAGACGACCTTTTTGGGAGCCATACGAAAATCAATGAGAGAACAATCTCCAAACATTTCAGCATCACCTCTTTTCCTGTAACACCATAAACCAAAAGGTGAAAGATCTTTATGTTTTAATTATTTCCACTAAACAGCAGTTTTCCATAACTGAATTTTTTCCTAATTTTATGCAAGTAAATTTTTTCTGTTATACCATGTTTTGAATATATGAACTGAATTTTTTGCAAAGGTTCCATATCTCACATAGGGAGTAATACCAGCCAAGCTGGCACTTTACTACAATGACTCCAAGTTACAGGTTTGACTTCTCTATTTGCACATCTGAAATGTTTACTTTTTCTGCCTAATAATCCAAACTAAAGCATTTTCTAATCTGTCTTCAATATTTCATTGTGCCCCATATTCTTTAGGGCAAAAATCAGTAAGGCCAGCATCTTTTCTTCCCTCTGTAGTTGGAAAGCTCTTTCCGCCGTTGTTCTGTAGTTCAATTAATTTTTTTCAAGTACTCTAGGGACACAAAATAACAAGATAGTGATCAGAAGTCAAGTTTTTAATACTGGCCTTTTTTTCCAGTATTAACAGCTGGTTTCATAGTTTCTCCTTCAGGTAAAGAACTTGTGACATTTTGCTGGCTATCAGCTTCACTTCAAGCTACTCATTTCATGTCCATATGTTTTCTTTTTTCCATGTTTAAATGGAAAAAACTTCAACTTCCCCTTCAACTCAACGGAAGGTCAGTATTAGCCTTATTTGGTTTTTGTTGCTGAGATTTTCACAGAATGCTAAACTGCCTTTAAAAAAATCTCCACGTGTTTGGGTCTTCTCCCACTGCTCCAGAAGTCCTAGGCTGTTCACTTTGATCTTGACCTGGAGGAGTGTTTATCATCTACAGGTTCTGCTAAAACCAGCACCTCTAATAAACAGATGGTTCATTAGCTTTAATATTAGGCACTGAGCTATTTCACATAACACACTGCCGCATTTTCTCAACCTTAATGGCTTCACTGCTTGCCTTCTACAGCAAAAGGCTACTTTTCCATCAATGTTGAGACTTTCTGATCCTCTGTATTCCATTTTATTGCAACCTGTGTTTTTAGTTCATTTCCTTATTGCTAAATCTTCAGTTCACAATGCCTACATTACAGATTTCAGACTTGGGAGTGGGAGAAACAATCTTGATCTTAATGCTTCTGTTCTCACTTTTGCTTCATCTTTGCTTTCTGAGACAAAGGAGATTAGGTGCCAGAACTTTTCTTGCTTCATCCACCCATCTTCTGACTATTTCCATTCAGGCCTTCTGCAAAAGGCAGATGTTTGTCACCCTGGGTACAAACATCCTATTTAAAGGAAAACAACTTATTTTGTTCAAACTTAGTTGAACTCGCCACATCTGTTCAACTGAGCCCTAACAATTCAGCCATGATCTTTTATCTCTAGTTCTGCTGGCCTGCATGGTTCCAGTGAACTGCTGGTTGAGTCAGAAGGTATCTCAGCCACTCTGCGGTACTCTGGTGACATTAAAATTCCTCCCTCTCCTCTTGGGAAGAGGCAAAATATTGCCAGATGTAGGAAGTCGGCAGGACTTGGTCAAAAGGAAATGAGAAATTGGGCAGCAACGAGCTCCCCTTTTGTGGAAATTTGAAGAAAAAAAGGAAGTGTGTATCAGTTCAGAAAGCAACCTCTTCAGTTTAATGAGATTATGTCCTCTACTGCATGTCGCAGCACAATTTCTACTACCATTGAAAAGGTTTCCCCTCCACCCACAGCAGGAGTTTTGCTCAGGCAGGTGGGCAGCAGGGCCCAAAGACTGTGTGTGGGCACTTACGTCTGTGGAAGCTCAAAGCTGAATGCATATTCATGCCTTCCCGAATGGATGGTGTGAAGGCCTTCTTCTGAATTGTCATCATCTAGGAAGGAAAAAACACAATATACTATTCCATCTCCATGTATTTTATACATTACACAGGCTCGTCCTCCAGATTAAGAGGGATTTACACACTCATTACATTAAGGATGTGGTGGCCCAGAAACAAGGGTCTTTGGTCCCTTTGTAGGAACTGCTGGATGCAAGGGCAAATCTCAGCTACAGAAAGGTAGGCAAGACTGACAGATCCACCCTACAGAGAAGCAGAGGTTAACTTGCTTTAATTTATACCCTGCCTCTGAACACTGACACAGTTGAAACTGCTGCCATTTCAAGGCTTGCCTGCAAGACCTGGAATGGAAATCCTGCTCTCCACTGTGAATCCTAGTCAAAAGGTAACAGAGGTGGCTCTTCAATAGCATTAAGCTATCTGCACGAAGTCTGCTGTGCAAGATTAAATTTAGTAATTCAGGTTCCTTTTATCTCCTGCCTGGTAACAGCATCGAGAAATGAATAACCAAAAAAAAAAAGAAGAGGGAGAAGAAAAAAAACCCAAGGGTATACAAGCACCACCTGGCAAGTACCACACAAATTCAGGGGCTCAGAAAATAGCAAGGTGCCCAATTAACACTGTCTAAAGCTAAACTTCTTAGTTTTTGATAGGTAACTTCACCATTTTTGACAGCAAGATCCAGGTATTTGCTGGATTCACCAAGAAAGCCAATCTTTGCTTATGATCATAATTTCTTGTACACTTTTAAATTCTGTAACAAATCTGTAGTTATTCCAGTACAATTACCATAAAAAGAGGAAAATGCTGACTGCAGCAAGATAGAAAGTTCAAAGAAAAATAACTGGGCATAAAAAGGGAATAACAAAATAATAATGAATAAAAAATAATAATAAAAGGCGATACAGTGAGATAACGCAAAAGGCAACCACTTATATTTAATGGTCTGAAGCACTAATGGAGGCATACGGGAGGATTTTAAGTCCCCATTGTCCTACAGAATCACCGATGCTCCCCTTCCCGCAGCACAGCACAAAACCCTGAAAATCTTTAAAAAATACGCAATAAGCACAAAAAGCAGCCCCCGAAATCCAGCTATCAATAAAAATACACCTTCAGCACACAGCCCCCTGAATTAAGTACCAGAAAAATGAACCCACGGGGCGAGACGAGACGTTATCAGAGTAAGGGGTTTTTATTTAGTTTTTTTTTTTGAGGCCGGGGGAGCGCTTGTTGTGGCCGTGCTCCCGAACACGGCGATCTCCTCCTAGCAGACAAGCTCCCGTCCTGCTTCCCCTTTTCTGCCAGCTCAGCAGTCCCGCCGCGGCCGCG
>NW_010419224.1:0-239 GCF_000710305.1 Buceros rhinoceros silvestris
CCACCGGGGTGCTGTGCACGGGTGCACGGTCCGCAGGCAGCGGGAGGGTGCGCCCGCGCCAGAGCACGGCTCTGCGGGAGGCGGTCATCGCGGCCTCCGCCCCTAGCCGGACAACGAGGGCGTCGGTCCCCCTCACCTCAGCCCCGGTACACCTGTCCGTAGGGCGGGGCAGGAGAGCTGCCTGTGTGCCAGGACGGCAGGCGGGGATGGCGAGGGGGTTGGTGGGACAGGGGGGGAAA
>NW_010419224.1:408-1972 GCF_000710305.1 Buceros rhinoceros silvestris
GGGGGAAAGGAGAGCCAGGAGGCTTTTCCTGAAAATCCACCGCCAACTTTACCGCCTCAGCGGCCCTTGAAGAGCTCAGGACTAGTTAGTTCAATTTCCTGATGCTGCAGCGCATCTCCCCTGAGTTCCAGCCAAGCGCAGACCCGTCTTCTGCAAGAGAGCTTGTATTGCAAGGCTTGTGTTTTCTTTTCAGATTTAGAAAAACACAAAACCAAAAAACCAAAAACTTAGCCCCCCTGTGCTGTAAGGCTTGTCGTACCTTGTTGTTGCACTCAGAGGGTCTTCCTTGGCCCCCCTCGGTGGGAGGTTATTTGAGTCCTAAACCCAATGTCCTAGCAGGAGAGGACAGTCCTCAGCCTAGCCTACCCATGCTGCACAAGACTGCTCCACTGCTGCAGACTTCTTGCTTCTGTGCAGGATGAAATCAGAACAAACCCCCATCGCTTTTTTTTTACATTTTAGTGTAACTTTTTCACATTTCTGTTCAGTTCTTCAGCTGCAGATGAAGTTACAAGGCATTACTCTGGACAGCAGGGAAGTAAAGAAAAACCTGAGCATCGTGTAAGAGATCTGGTATGCAGCAGGCCTTGAAAAGGCTCGCTTTGTCTTAGCGAGGAGCTTTACTGTGTGTGTTTTCAGCAGTCAGTCACTGTCTCTTGATTTAGCTCATATTGAATTGTGTGCATACTGAAATCAAGGCTGTTATTAATACCTACAAACCTTGCCTTTGCTGAAGTCCCTCAAATACCAGGGCTTCCCTGCTGCTCTCATAAGCTATGTGTATGGATAACTTACATGTTTGTCAGTCAGTCAGCAGTTCTAAGTCCTCATCTCTAGAACCATCAGAGGGCTTCCCTGGATCACCCTGATGTGGAGTAGCGACTGTTCCATGTGAAGGAGTTAAACAGCTCCTCAGCTGCTATTCATCTTCCTTCCAACTACCGACATCAAAGGAGTTACAGCAATCAACAGCAGCTGTGAATCTGCATTTCTACCAGTCAAGAGGGTTTCATTCTGAAAGCAGCAAAACAGAATCATGAACAGCGTGATTCAAAACTGAAATGCTAAATTGTGGTTTCGTTGGTGGGAAATTGTAGCAGTGTTTCGCCACCACCCTGACTGCTTATCCAGTTTTGGGGACCTTCAGGCTTTTCTCCAAGAGATCACAATGATTCCTGAGTTCATTTCTTATTCACAAGAATGGACAAAAGCTCTGTCCTTTGAGTGACAGAGAAGGGAACAATTTTACATACTCCTTTTCCCTTGCAAGTTTTGTGTCCTAAACATCTCTGTTCTTTCTCTCAAGAGCAATCTTAAGTCTTTCATTTTGCAAATAGCTGATGCAGGAACCATGTGACAGCATCTGAGCAGTCTCTTTGCATTTGTATTTCTAACCACTTGGGAGAACCCCACCCTAACCCTTGATTGTTCCTCAAACTTGATGGTGTAGCTTTATCAACGAGTGTCATATAGGTAAGGGGTAAATGTGAATGAGCTGCTTATGGTACTCGGAGACAAATTACAGACTCCTGAGACCAGTATTGCTGGGAAAGTTTAGGGAAAG
>NW_010419224.1:2065-15617 GCF_000710305.1 Buceros rhinoceros silvestris
GGAAAGAGAGGCACTGCTGAAAATTATAGGGACTTTGTAAAGCCTCCAGTCTTGTGGCCCCTGGACTGCAAAAGAGCATGTTGAGCTGGTGGCAGGGATCCTAGCTGACAGGAAAAGGTAGATCTGGGATTCAGGTTATTGGCACATAAATAGCTGCTTGTGTGATGCAGATGAGGGCTGTACTGTACCTCACCTGTCAGGAAGAAACATGTCTGTTGTCTCCTAGACTGTGCTAGAGTAGATAGGATCATGATCCACAAGACATCACTGAAATCAGTGGAACATAAATCTACTGGAGTGTGAGAAATCCGTATTTTGAGAAATATTTGAGGTTTTTAGTACTCATCAGGTGCAGGACCAGACAGAGAGCAAAATCAATGCCAAACTGACAAAATGGTGTAATAGAGAACTTGAGTTTTATTAGGGATTAGGAGATCTTGCAGAAAAGCTGGAGACAGTGCTGGAAGCCAAGTACCTGTATTCACAAAGAAAAAATATATTTGATGTTATCTTGAAACAATAAAGAAAAATTCTTCCTAGAACATCTTGCCACAATGCAATCTGGAGAGCACATCCCCTATAGTTCTCTGTGAGTTAATAACAGTAGAAGTAAAATATCACAGTGACTTCTCTTCTGCTTCACCATCTAAGGCAATTCCAGAGGAGCTATTGGGATGGTTTGTTAAGTGAGAAAGTATGTTAGTCCACAGTTTGGCAAGCATTTTTTTTTTATAACAGGTGTTTGCACTTTGTGTGACTGTCCTCATTGCTTGCTGCTCATTCTTGAATTGTACTGCTGCCTTTGTTACGCGGATGCTGTTCTGTGTATGAGCAGTGAACCAGATCAGAGAAGTGATCTGCGTTAAAAATAACCCAGCAAAAACCCCAAACCTAGATCAGATTTGCAGTGCAAATGTCGTGTGGCTGGCTGGTTGTATTTGGTTAGATTAGTAGAGTGGTTTAAACCACTATTGCAGCTTTAGGAGCTTTCTCAGGCAACAGCCTTAACTTCCTAGAAGAAGTGGCAAGAGTTTGCTTGAAATGGAAGCAGAAATCCATTTCCCCGGCATTGATGTCCTGCTCGAGTTCAGGAATCTTGGCCCAAATACTCCGATGTCCTGAGGGGTCCAGCTTAAAAAGAGCTGTATTAGATTAAACCAGATTTACTGGTGCCATGAATGTCAGCATAAAACATCATGTGAACAAGGTGACCATACAGTTCTATATAGGATCACATATGGTCCTTCAAGATATAATATTCCAAATGCAATTACGAGATAGTAACTCCTGCTGAGATTTTCATGTGTTAGCTTTTGCTTTTGGAAGGGGTATGAAAGGAAGTTGCTGGGAAAAAAAATCGACCAACTTACCTTCCCCATAGCTGTTTGGGAAAAGCAAGGGTTTGGGTCTGTAATCACTCTGTCAGCATTGCTTACCTGTAATACATCCCACTGTTGGTGAGAAGAAAGGAAAGAAAATCACGGTAGGAAGAACATACTCATTCTAAATGACTGTCATTAGCTTTCTTCTGCATACTACTCCCTTTTTTGATTCCCTAACCTGGAAGGCATTTGTATTAAATTAAGCCTTGTGTATGGGCTGATGTTTTGAATCACGTGAGTACTTTCACTGTATGGCAAATACAAGGGAAAGCACACATTCCTAAAAACCTTCATGCATTCATAAAAAACTTCAGCTGTGTCTGCCCTTGGTCTCCTTTGTGTCTTGTAAGCCTGCCACTGCTTATGGAAGAGTGTCTCCAGATCTGCTCTTCAGGAATAAAAACAATCAGTGGTTGATTTCCTATTCCTACTTAGAAAGAGTTTAAAGTTTCATTTTGAAATTTTCTAAGTGCTTATATTGGTATTTCAAACTGAATTTTCTAAACCTTCATAATTCACTGAAACATGGAAAATCTAGGGGTTTGGCCAGACCAGAACCATCTTGTTTTTCTGTAAGCTTTTCCCCGCCCCCCAACAATGGCAGTGAGCCAAAATGTCTATTATTCAAGCACTGTCATCTGAGAAATTATAGAAGGCAAATACACTGCTACATTTACCCCTAAGATTCTCTTCAAGAAACTTCATCTTCCCCCAGCTGTAAGATATATGTGAGCTTGCACAAAGAGGATATATTGTCCACTGACAAGTGTAACTAAGCACAGATGTCTGAGGCACCAGAAAGCAGCTAATATTAGCAAGGGTCTTAATTTTCACCATTTTGCTAATGTTCTTTTTAGAGTCTGAATTTGATTTAGAATCTATTAAAGAGGAAGAAAATTTTAATTTAATCAACAAATAATATCTTCACGCTCATGTGATGTCTTTTTAGGAAAGACTTTAAAGAAGTTTTCCTTCCTATTAACACTTGTGTTGGTGAAGACAGGCTTTCCAAAAGAACTTTGCAATATTTATGCTTGTAATGGTGTCATACAGACAATGACTATGGCAATCTGACTGCCAAAAGCAAACAATAGATAATTGTGGTTCAGACCAGCTTGACTAGTGACTGCGTTCTAATTTACAGATAGCTAAGACTGGAAATTAATAATTGTATGTATATGTATGATTAAAGCATTGCATATCCTTTTTCTTAGAGTTTTGTCTAAGATTTTTGAATTGCAGGATTAGATCCAGCCACAAATGATTAGTTTTGTGTGGAGCTGGGCAGTAACGTCTTTTTCCATCCCAAAGGAATTGCTGAGCTTTTGAAACTTTCCCATCTTGAATTCCATCAGAGTGTTTTCATGTGCCATCTCTGTGCCTTCCATTGCTAAAGTCTGAATCAGCATAGTTGTAGCATTTTTCATGATTTTCACCTTTTAAAACAAATATTTTAGATTTGATACAATTATTTTAGAATGAAAAGCAATGTTAGAGAATTTCAACTTTAAAAAGTATTTAGTTTTCGTTTTTTTTCCAAATGAATAGTTTCTTTAAATTGACCCTTTCCTGAAATTAGTTTCTATTTCAACATATTAACCTCTCCACAGAAAATTTCTTTATCATCTCTTGATATTGTTTTTAGGTTTTTCATATTTCAGTTCTTCCATAGATTCCACATGTCTGCCGAAGAAATTGGGTGCACTGGAAATGCAACAGATTCTGTAAGAACTTTGCCTAAATTCATTTATCTCTTAGCTACAAAGCAACTTGGAGTTAAACATGGGTCTGTTGCATCTGCTAGGCAAGATAAACCAGAGGACAAGCTAAAAGAACAAGGTTTGGTTATTTAACCAATTTAGACCAAAGTAGATATTAGTTTTGCTGACAAGAAACATCAGCTCTGTACTCAGGTATGAATTCATACAGCTCTTATCATCACTAGACCAAAATCACTTGGAGGTATGATAGTTTCAATTTGTATCAACCTTTGAGTATGTGCCTATGTCAACACAAGACTGTTACATTACACAGGACTGCTTTGATAGTTATTTTCCAAAGATGTCCGTTGAAGGATACTTAAATGACTGAATATTTTGAGAGGAGTGAGGGTGTTCTTTGCTTGCTCTCTCTCTTTCCTTTTCAGAATTTTAAAACTTATTTTAAAAATAATTTGTAAAAAATATGCATTGTGATGAGTGAAAGTTGGACAATTAATAGTTTAGGATCTGTGGGTCAAATGATGCCGAGACTGAAACCCTTTGGCTCTATAGGAAAAATGAGCAATATGAAAACAGACCCCAAATTATGAAGGTTTTGGTTGTGTGCAGGGCACATTCTTTCAGCAGTGACAACGGCTATGTTTCAGATAGGAAACAAAGTCATAAGCCCCCCTTATTTCTTGAAAAAAAATCCAACCGAAACCCAAACCAAGACAGTTTTTGAAAGAGAACTGTTGAAAGGAAACATCTGGAGGAAATGCCAATCCAATTTCAATCTTGTCTTCAGGATACCATAACTTACATTTTCCAAGATGTGATACTGTGCTTCATCAAACAACATCACAATGAGATCATACCTCTGAATATGGACTCCAGGCCACCTTTATGAAGCATGGTAATCATTATGTCTGGTTCTGCTTCCTGAGAGAGTATATTAGAAATATTTTTCTCATCCATTGGTCATTTCTTTGATACTGGCATGGAATCCTAGATATGCACAAATAGGATTTCTTCACAAACTCCAAATCTATGTGAGAATGGAAGGAGGTATCTCTAATGAGGAACCACATATCAGTAGAGTTGCAGAGAAAAGCCTAAGACAAGCCACAGCAAAATCCAGGACAAAATCTTGATAAGAAGGAGTTATGGTAGAAGACAGTGAGATTTTTGTGATTTTGAATAGCCAAATGCAATGTGAGACTTCAGGAATTTTTCAGAGGAGATGAAAAAAAGGGATTGTTCTAGCTTGTTATGTGCATTATGTATCTTTAATAATATTGTTTTAGCACTCCTTCCATGGATACTCTTAGTAGGGTTACGAAAACCATCCATTCCCCATGATGTGTTTTCATTAATCTCTTGTAAAATCTGGGAAAATAAAAACTTTCTGACAATTTATCAGGGCTCTGTTTGTTAAAATGTTGGCTTAAAATATTCTTGGTACTGGCATTACCTTCATAGGCAGTTATTTGCTAGCTGTGTATCTATTATATAGGCACCCCCTTGTCGTGGGAAAGAGCTTGCGTGCCCTTGTGAGGCTGAGAGCTGTGCTGGTGGTGGCATGTGCCTCCGGTAGGGTCTCCCAGGCCAGACAGGTCTCAGCTGAAGGGTCAGACAAAGTGTGTCCACGGGCAGGATGGGCTCACTACCCTTCGGGCAGCCATCCTAGGAGAAGGACAACTCTGACTCCAAACCCGGGCAGATGGAGCTCGTTTAGCCTTGTAAGGCATCCATCATCTAAGAGAAGGATACTCTAACCAAACCTACGACCCGAGGACTTCGTTGTCACTGTCCAAGCTCACTAGGCCCTGGCAGATGAACCTCAGGTGGGGCCAGTTCTGTGCACGCTGCACCTCACCTAAAAAAAAAGCCACTGCGCAGGCCCAAAGGGTGTACTCACATTTGCAAGCTGCAGTAAGCGTGGGGAAAACCCTTCCCAAATCTTCGTTTGTGAAGCCAAGCCATGATGATGATCTATTATTTCATAGTAATCAGGTCCCTCACATTTTAAATGTAAAGATTTTTTACATTAGCTTGCAGGAAGAAAACCAATCTGAGTATCATTGCTGTATAGTCTGCAGGAGAGTTGTTTTGAAGTTACAGTCTCATGTTCAAGGAAAATGTAGGAGTGTTGAGATTAGGTGGAAAACAATGTAGAGAACATACTACTAAAAGTTCAGCCACTTACAGGTAATATCAATTGTCTCGGTTCCTGTTTATTGCTGAAGTAGGCTGTGTCTATTTACCTGGGGTTTTATCTACATAACAAGCACCATAAACAGTATTACAAGTTGTGCTCTAAAACTTGAAATGAAACAATGAGCTGGTGTCCTACTCAGAGAAGTTTCTCTGAGTTGTCTTGGCTCTGTTTTAGAGTACTACATGTAGTAGCTTTAATATTATTTCTTTAGGTTTTGATTTTGACATGTCCTAATTCTCAATTTCTTTCTGAAATGTTGTAATCACAGCTGGATGTATTTGAAATGTATGTAGCCTTCTGTGTACTTGCAAACTCTTACAGGCACGACACCCAATATACACGTATGGCTATGTACATACGTATTTTAATTGCGTCTTCCATTGCGTCATGGACCCAGAGCATTCGTAGCATACTCTTACGCTCTTTCATTAACTTATTTTACACATTTACACACCCTATATACATAGGGATCAGGTCTGAAAAAAGTTATTCTCCTTTTTCAGTGAGTGTTTGTCACACCGGAGCAGGTCCCCCGCAGTATATCCTGTACTGAGAACAGAACACCTGACTGCATTACTCCGTCTGTTACCAAAGAAGATTGATATTCAGCTCTTTGTTGCTAAAATACATCATTCCCAAAACAACTGTGTGTTACAGGAACATGATAACCATTGGAGTTTGGCTTTAACAAACAAAAGCTTTGGAGGAAGAGCCTTCTTATAAAAATGTTATAAATCTAAGACATCGGTGATGTCCTAAGGAAGGAGTAAGACCTACCATGTTTTTTCCTTTTAATGGGACAGTTCTTCCAAATGTCAAGGAAAGGCCATATCTCTGTCCTCTACATAGTTGTGGTTTGCCTCTGCTGCCAGGTGAGCATGCTGATCTTTTTCTTTGTAGGGAGAACCTTAAAGACACATCTATCTGTTAGTTTATGCCAAATGCGTAAACGTTTATAAAGGAGCAGAATGAACAGTGAAACTGTTCAACTCCCTGACAGAAACTTTGGCCCTGGACAGCCCACACTCTAGAAAGTGGTTGTGCCAGGAATTGTACCCACACTTAGCAGGTTCTCCTGGCAGGAGCTGTGGCCCATGGAGAGGATCCACACTAGAGCCAAGGAAAAATGTGAGAAGGAAGGAGAGACAGAGAGGGACTGTTGTGTACTCACAGTAGCCCCACATCCCCTATCCCCCCTGCACCTCTTGGGCATGGCTGGGGGATGCAGTGGACCTAGGAATTAAGGAATGAAGTAGAGCCAGAGGAAAAAGTTGTTGTTGTGGGGAAGGTGATGTTTTAATTGGTCTTCATTTCTCACTCTCCGAATCTATTTTAACTGGTATGAAATTATTTTTTCCCAAGTAAATTTGTTTTTCCTGAGGACAGTAACTTGTAAGTGATCTCCCTGTCTTTATCTTGACCCACAAGCTTTTTCACCATGCTTTCTCCCCTTGTCCTGCTTGAGAAAGGGGAGTGAGAGAGTGACCTGGTGGGTGTCTGGCACCCTGAAAAGGTCAACACACCACAAAGGTCCAGACCTTTTCCAGTTCCACAATACTGCTCTCAGTATAAAGGGACTAGGGCTGTAAAATTCGAGGTATAATCAATATTAAGGGAAGTATTCAAAGTATAAGTGAATGGATTTATATAACATCATGAAAATGTTCTCTATTTAACTCTCTTTCTTTCCTAAAACTTGTTTTGTTCTGGTTTTACTTTTTTTTTGTGCAGCTTACCATGATGAAAGCAGGCTTAATCGAGGTCTAGTACCTGCTGAAGATTCAGGCTAGTTCTTCACAACTAAGCGGTAAGAGACCAGACATTCTTTCATTTTTCCAGACTTGAAAGTGATGTGGAATTTCTCATATGATACATAAGCAAAGGATCTAGATCTTGGTTAAACAGATACCTCCCTGGAGTTTACAGCTATTACAGGCTCAGTATATACCTTGTGGTCTTGTCTCTGATAACCCTTCCCTGACGTGTCTTTCCCATGACAATCCTCCCTGGGCTGTACAAAGGGTTGAAGAGTTCAAATAGGGCTAAGGATCTTGTCCTAAATATGTGAATTTTCATCAGTTTTAGGTAAGGTGAGTGAAGAATCTGCATGTATTTTTTACAATTAAAATTTTATACAAAATGTGATATAGGTATCCACTTGCCACATAAGAAGAGAATAAAAATAATGGAACTATCTTCTTTCTTGTGACTTATTTGATGAACCACAGATTTCTCTTTATTCTCTCAGTCAAGATGGTTTCGTGTACACAAACTAGGGTCTGTTACTGTAATGAGTCTTTTGAATACAGGAAGATAGATGTAGAATGTAGATACTTGGTGTAGCTATAGATACAGATGAATACACACACACATACACCCATGAAAGGGAAAATAGTATCCTTTAAAAAGGTTTAAACTGGTGCCTATGCATCTTTTAAAGTTTACAACATGGCAAACTGTTCGTTGCAACAAAAGCCGTAGTTACTGAAGAGTGAGGTTGCAGGAAGCACTGTGCTACTTGTAAGTGGGTAAAGGCCTGTTTAAGTCTGGGGTGTTATCCGAAGGACAGATCCATAAGCACAAAGGAAGTGGCATGCATAGTTCCGGTATTTGGAACAAAATTGCAGCTCTGGATCTAATCAGTTGAGCACAGGGTCTGACTTTAATAGATGCATGTGTAGGAGTAAGTAACTGTTTGCCATCTGAGGCTGTAACGGCCAGCAGAGCTTTTAACAACCTGTGACGTGCAGAGAATTGCATCATAGTAAATCATGCAGATCACATATTATAAACTTTAAGATGCATCAGTACAGTTTGTTAGGCAGATTGCAAACTTTTATTCCATGTCTCAAATGTAAACGCCTGAGGGATGGTTGGGGACGAGAAGTCAGTGGAGTTAGACTGACTTACACTAGCTGAGAATCTGCTGTGGTGAATTATTTCCAGTCACTCCTTGAGCAGTAGATATATATTTTTATCTTTCTAAAATATTTTCCTCCCCGCCTGCTTCTGTTAGAAGTGGTTACTGACATTAAATATTTGAGAGCAATTTTGCCACAGGTATGGCCAGTTTCAGTGACAGCTGAAGTTTTCCCATAAACTTGTGTGGATTATGCAACTTAAAGGGACAGAATTCAATCTTTGCTGCTTGTTGTAGTGATCATAATCACAGTTACTTTTTAGAGAGTGTTTTTGTAGTCTTTGCACATATGATCTCTGCAACTCAGAGTGTTTGCATACCATGCAGCATCTGGCTCGATTTTTACAGGATCTTAACAGATGCAGTCTGGAACAATGTACAACTCCCTGAAGTCTAAAAATAATTGTATTTTGGTAATCTGTTATGCTATAATCACTATCCCATACAAATATAATAATCATTGGAAAAGGCTCTGAAAAATTGGAGGAAATGCCCACAGCATGTAGCCACTGAATTGTTTCTTTAACAAAGAAGAAATGTTAGAGAATTCTTAAAGAAATATATTGGAACCTTTGTGTCAGAATAATTTTAACTTCAATTATGTCATAAAGTTTTTTAATATCAAATCAACCCTTTCATATAGAAGTTGGAAATGACATATTCACTTAATGATTACTAGGATTTGGCCTGCATTATTCTACGTTAAGGAACTTACAAAATTATATCTATTTTCTTCATATCAAAAAGAAGGAAAACTGTGTTTCTTTTACATCTGTAGTATAGATACATCATTGTAACTTACTGGAAGGAAGTCTAACTTCATCAAGCCACATGTTGGGCTCATACTTCCAGTTCTTCCACAGAAATATCATTGACTGAATTGAATGTTTTCCCTGAATAGATGAAAGTCAGAGAGAGCAAAATGAAATGCCTGATGAAACAGACTGCTTACAGTAAGTTTAAAATAAATATAACGTCCCACAAGGGTAAGGAACTCCAAGTACAAATCATGTGTAACCCTTTACAGCCATGCACCAGATCCACAGTTAAGTCCCATCCTCAAGGTGATTGCTGAAAAGAAGAAATAATAAGGTGCTGAAAAAAAGAAATAAATAGGCACTAAAAACTCTTCAGCCATTCATCAGTAAATCCATGGTTTTGGGATATTATTTTGTTGTAGGGAGAATCTTAAAGATAACATTTGAAATAACATTTGTATAGATTTTCCCTTTCTTCTGTCCTAAAGTTTTGACTGACCGGAAGAGAGGAGTATGGCTGTTGTCTGGGACTCCCAGGGCTCTGGGCTACAGACATTGGAACTAGTAACCACTACTACTGTAACCACTACTGCGCTACACCCATTGGACTAGTAACTACTACATGTAGGTTTTTTATGCAGGCCATGTGTAGTGAGATGGAAAATGAGCAAAATTCGGAACAGCATTGTGTACAGCATTACGTATGACTCTTCAAGTTAACGCAAAGGCCAGTGGCTTCAGGCCAAGCATGAAACAGGTGTCTGAAATAGTGTACTATTGAGGAAGGATGTAGTAATTCCTGCATACACGTATAAGCAACTGAAGAGAGACCAGACTCTGTGGAAAGTGTATAAGGACAGCATCAAGCACGTCTCCCCTATTACTGAGACTTTTGTGTCACAGAAAAAGGAAATGAAAGTTTTGTTAGGCAGCTCATTCAAACCAGAAAGAGCTTTGAAATCTGAGGTCTCCATATATTACCAGCAAAGATGTCTCTGGTTAGTCAGATTTCCCCTGCGACACACACACACACAAAGCAAAAAAATCCTGGAATTAGATCTTCGTCTAATCACTTAGAAATTCTAAAGGTACCATTTCAGGTATGCTCAATTTTGTGAAACAGAGATCATCTAATTAACGTCTAAAGAACATGTGGCTTGAGTGATCTATCACATATAATTATGTGCAAATAGTAGTCTTACATTTTAGATAATCCATAGGCAGTAATTTGTTTGGACAAGTTTCAGTGAAGTGATGAATAACAAGGAAATTCTGCAAGATCATTATTGGTTTGTGGTTCAGTTCTAACAGGGAAAATGACATGTAGTAAACAGAGTATTAATTTTGAATGGTTCATGCAGTTCTACTAAAGGGCTTCTTGGGGAAAAGATGACAAGGTTTCTATTCTCATTTCCAGCAATCCACTTATGTGTTGCAAGTAACTTATAAATAGCAAGTCGGGAATGTGCTCCGTTATAACATGAGCAACTCCAGCTGTTTGTACAATACCACATTCTTTGATGCAAGCGTTAATCCAGTAAAGTTGGTTTTAGTCTCCTAAAGTTTTTTTGTTTTGATGGGCAAGGTACACTGGGGAGTACTCCATATTATCTGACATCCTTTAATAGTGTCTTTCTGAGATTTCAGAAATTCAGACTGAAAGCCCTGGAAGCGGAAAGGTGTACGGTAGCATGAATAATTTGTTAACATTGTTTAATTATTATACAATATTTAATTATTATTGTGGGTACTGAATACACCATGAGCCAATAGCTAGTAAAGTTGTTTGTATTTTTTCCACACTACAGAAGTCTGCCCTTTTGTCTTTGAGTAGCACACAGTTCTTCCTCAGCCATCCTTGACTTGAAGGTTGATTGCATGACAAACCTATGCTTAATCCTTTTTATAATCTTGAGTTAGAGAAATAGAAGACAGTAGGGATATTTATCTGCTCCTTTTGTGGACCCTGCTCCTGGATGACCTGCCAAGGCGAAGCGTGCTCTGATATCCATGTAGAATTAGGTTTTCTTCATATAGGTGCAGCTTTCAACTCTAGAAGTATCAACTGCAACCCCATAGAAATGGGATTTCTCCTGTCCTCCAGTGAAGGATGGGTGCTATACAACATTGTTGTATCTCAGTTATCAGGATGGAATATAGTGGGGTTTTTACTGATTTTTATACTCTAGTGCAAATTTTACTCACATACAAATTTTAAGCAGAATGAATGGGGGAAAAAATTCCTCTGAAAGAGAAAGGACCACATCTGCTCATAAGTGGTTTTTTTTCCAAGTCATTCATCTCTACTAAACCAGTCCTAATTTATTTGTGATATTCTTTCAATGCAGATTAGGGAGCTCGTGATCTGAAAGTCCAGCATAAAATAGAAAACAAGGCCTGTTAACTCTTTGTTCTATTCTATGATGCATATTTTTCATTTTACTTATGCTTTTCCTGACTGACTGAAGTTTGTCATGATTACACTCATGCTCCTACCATAAAGCATAGTGCAGCAGCACCAGAAAGCTAAGGCATTTTGGAATTTTTTTGTCAACTACAATAAATAACTTATGCATATGGGAAATACGAAAGGGATTTAATGTCTTAGCTCTGCACCTAAGCTTAGTATCTTAGATTCTGAGCCACCAAAGTGCTTCTGCAGTTTAATGGCTCAGAAAAAGAGAAGATGAACTTGTATCTTCTGTTTGGAATTACAATACTTTTCTCATTTATTATTATGCAGAGAATATTTACAGCAACAGAACCAAAGCTAGGCGCTTAAGGAATTAAGTTTGGTTTGTAAACTTCAGCAAAACCAGATCCATGTGGAGGATATAACACCCAAATATTCATGTTTCCTTTGCTCTTCCTGAAAATGGTTAAAGCAGGAGAAATTTTTCTGTGGGGCTTGTGGAGAAATAAAGCGTGCTCACTCTTAAGATTTTAGATTCTGGAGCAAAATTTATTTTAAGCGAACTTTTTGTAAAATTAGTTGGCCAATACTTACACCATCTCAGGGGAGAATGAGAGGACAAATGCATTCTTAGTAGCTGAAATGAACTATTTCTATTTGGATAGATCTTTGTGGCCCCCTCAAAAGGTGTTTGACTTCCTCAAGCTCTTCGTGATCAAATAAGCGTAGACACGTTTCCAGTGATGTGCTATAATGAAGGCCCCTCTCTTGCAAACACCTTCTTTCAAGGAGAGAAGGCTCTAAATGATATAAAAGGCACTAAGGAAGATGCAAACAAATCAGCAATTCAGCCTGTACAAAGCAGGGGAAATAGTGTGCTGGTTTGAAACAAAACAACATAATTGCCTGTCTTCTTTAGAAAGTTTTAATTTGAAAAAAAAATATAAAGAGAATGCTATTTCCAATCCTGGTTTCATTTTCAAGGGAAAGGAGTAGAAGGGATGGAATGTCCTTTTTTTTTCAGATGTTTCACCAATGGTTCTCCTTTCTTATTAGCAATTCTTTGTTCCTACGGTCTTCTGACTTGCCTTAAACTATGCCCTGAGAGAATCTGAACTGTGTTGCCCTATAACGTGCAAAGCTGAGCACTTCTTGAGAAGATCCGGGGAAAGGATGTCATTCCACTCTCCACAGGGCCTGGGCAATTTGGAGGACTGAGATTGCTAGCATTTTCATTCCTATACCCCTTGGGAGTGGATAAAATTTCCTGAAGGAGCCTTGATGAAAGTGAGAGACTCTAGTTACGTGAAACAACCATAAATCTAGATGTTTTGTTACAGAATAAATAGTTTCACTAGGTTTTAGTTTTAATTGGATATTGTCAGGAACTTAAGTGAGCCTAGAAGCTGAAAAATGTACAAGATCTAGTTGTGTATCTTATTTTAGTGGACTTCTTTTACTGAAATCACTGAATATTTTCATTATAAAATCTTGTTTGTATAAGTAGATAAATTCAAGATATACTCCTTTGTTCTTTGTTTCCCTTTATATTTGTTGTCAATATCAGTTTAATGCAGTTGCAGAGTTCTTTTTCACAATCCAACGCAATGCTTTGCACAAGACCTTTCTGTAGAGTAACTGGAAACTTGACGTAAACAATGCCCAAACAGGAAGGAGCTTTGTGAGAGACTCCATTTATATGCATGGGTGGAACCTGCAAAATGAAGGCTTTTGGAAAGGGTTAGGGCATTTCAGAAAAACAGTTATGATTTGTTACTAGTATTTATTTTACTTCATATGACTGGAAAAATTCTGCTAAGGTATATTCCAACTCGTAAGAAGAGTTACTTTCTAGTTAAATATTTGAAGTGAAATTTTCTAATTTGTTTTTCACCACAGCCTAATATCCCTTGAGAGCTTTTGAAAATCTTGTAGTTAATTTAATATACTCTTTTCTATGTCCCTAGTGTAACGTAGTACTAGCAAAACTTTTTTATAGTGTGCAAACACATGATTTTTGAAAGCGTTGCTAAGCATATCTGACGGATTATTCTCTTATCACAGAGAAAGAAATGTAACCAATACTCTACTGATCTTGGATAAAAACATAAAAATACTGAGAATATTTCTTAATCAGTACCAAATTTATTTCCTGCTG
>NW_010419224.1:15703-24590 GCF_000710305.1 Buceros rhinoceros silvestris
TGCTGACTATGGGGGGAAAAAAAGGCTTAAAATACTTTAGATAGCACTGAGCAGAGAAAGTGCTTATAAATGGAAGTTAAATACGGAGTCAGCAAAGAACAAAGGGACTGTTGTATGTAAGTGGTAAAGTGGGCTGGCTTCTGAAGGATACAATAAAAATTGGGTGGGAGAATGAAGTAGACGAAGATGTTTAGGATCTCTGGTATATAAAACTTTTTCTAGTGTGTTCAGAGTTGTGTCAGTGTTGTTAGATACGATTATGGTTGCTATGAACAGAAATTAAGATGAAGTTACATGGTCGGGAAAAACAGGAACAATTTTCTAACCCAAACGTCTGGGCATGTCACATACCCCTGAGTCAGAAATGGAACTAAGTGGAAGTAGTCTGAGGTAAAGGCTTCAGTACTAGCAGCTGCCTAAAATGTATCAGCTTGCATGAGTATGTGGAATAGATAAAAAACTATGCAAGCTGGTTTGTTTTAGAACTAGAGTAAGAGAATGCACCTTATTTATCCAAGAGATGTTCCCAGTTACCTATACTGGTCCATTTCCTCCCTGAAGACAAGATATTATATAAGCAATAATTTGAGGTATGTACATTATTGCATCTATTTGGGGTTATCTACATGATAACCTTCTGCCCTATGTGAAAAAGGTCCAGATGACATCTGCTGTAAATATGAATCTAGTGCTGAATATAAATCAGATACAGAAAAAAAAAAAAGATAGAAAATATTGAGGCTGACCCAGGATTTCCTCACTTACCTGTAGCAATTTTTTCTTCTCGTAAGTACAATGCAGTACCATTAGGTGGAGAAAGGAATGAAAGGCACACAGGAAGGGATTTCATCTGCAAATAAATTATATCTAGGAGGTAATAACTGGCTTACTCACAGAAGATACCTCTAATAAAATGTTTAATTTCTTGCTTGCAATAACGATTGTTTTATTATGTTAATTACAGTTTTGTAACAATGAAAGATTGAGAACAAACAGCATAAACATTTTTGTAAAGTTAGTTTGTTAAATATTTTTAAAAATATACAAACCAAGTAGCTACTGTATTCAATTCAATTACTACCATTTGTGATAAATATTATGTAATAATGTGATTTTAAATTGTCTAAACAATTCAGATAAATGGTGGAGGCAAGACCCTGGAGTTTTCCCATTGAATTAAAAAGAGACTAAGCTACTGATGAAAATCTGTAATTTAGTAAATCAATATCCATGAAATACATGTGGAAAGGAATGTAATACGAAACTACCGCTGTTGTGAGAGCAATTTTACTGTGAGGCGAGGGAGAACTTAATAAAAAAAAGAATTTAGAAGTCACGTGGAAAAGCTAGAATGAAAAACTGTGTAAGTCACAAGCAGAAGTTACTGGATCTGGCCAGAAATTTTCCATCAGAATCCCTTTCTGCTGAGAAGTGCAGTTTTGGTTCCAGTCAAACGAGCTGAAATACTAAGTGTTCATTATTATTTTCAATAGGGAAATAAAAAAGAAAGATGTGATCCTTCTTTACACCAGGCCTGGTGTAAAGATGGGGTACACCTCTCTCAAAGGGGAAAAAGGATCAGGAGTTGGCAGGGCTCATTGAAAGAGCTTTAAACTAGATTTGAAGGTGGAAAGGAATAAAATCAGGCTTACTGGAGCTAAGCCTGAGAGTGGCATGTCAGCATTTGTGCGACACTGTGCTAGCGAGCTCCTTGGGTTTGCCACACCAGTGGAGAGTGAGGATGGAGTGCCAAGCAGTAGTATAGACACAAGGGATACTGATGAGCTAGGCTCCACGGTAGCACCTGGGAATGGTCCGGCGGGAATTCGGCCTTCTCCCTGCACCCCCAACCCGGCTCCTTGGGTTTGCCACACCAGTGGAGAGTGAGGATGGAGTGCCAAGCAGTAGTATAGACACAAGGGACACTGATGAGCTAGGATCCACGGTAGCACCTGGGAATGGCCAGGCGGGAATTAGGCCTTCTCCCGGCCACCCCACCCCGACCCACCCCCCCAGGTGACAGGATCAATAGCCCAACTAAAGTGCATCTACACCAATGCTCACACCCTGGGCAACAAACAGGAGAAGCTGGAAAGTCACTGTACAAGAGGAAAATTATGATGTAGTTTGTCAGCACAATGTGGCAGGACAATTCACACAACTGGAATGCGGCATTGGATGGCTACAAACTCTTCAGAAGGGATAGGCCAGGAAGGAGAGCTGGGAAAGTGGCCCAGTATGACAGGGAGTGTTTTGGTTGTCTAGAGCTTGACCATGGTGATGATAGGGTAGAGTGTTTATGGGTAAAAATCAGGGGGAAGGCCAACAAGGCAGATATGGTGGGAGTATGTTATAGACCACCCAACCAAGATGTGTTAAACAATTCAATTACAAAATGTATTTATTCAGTATTAGCAAGAATATCTGTCACTGCTTTATTTAAAAAGAGAATTAAACAATTGATTGGTATTAAAATATTAAAAAAATATAAAGCCCAGGCAACCCGGGAAAGAAAGGACATTATGATTGCTTAAGTACTGAGCCAGAATTTTTCAATTCTGCTTCCAGTTTCTGATATTCAGGGTTTTTTTCTATAATGTACTAGGAGAAACAGATGTTTTCCACTAGCAACATCTGATCTGTGTGTGAAGAATTAAGGCAATTATATACTGTCAAAGTAATGAGTGACACTTAACCATGCAGACTCATGTTAATCCCAGACAGAGCTACAGTAGTAAGCATCTGCATATTGTCCTCAAATCTTGGAGTAACCTAATGTGACAATCAAGTTTCTATAAATGATATATATGTATTCAAAGAAACAACTTGGTTGCTTTAAATAAATCCAAACAAGGGCAAGGTATAGTTTTCAGCAGTGTTAGAGCCGTGGAATAGTTTTGATTTGCATGATTCAACAACAATTTCAGGTATCAATCATACATTTTAAAGGTAAGCTTGAATCCTCTTCTGAAGTATTCCAGCACATTCAACTTCCTTTGGTTCTGCAGGCTAGCCCCACGGTGAGCTTAAATGGTCACTTCTACAAGAGGCCTACTGGCTGATACACTATTTTTGTGGTTCCTCTTCTGTTTCTATTCTCAACCTGAACCCAAGAAACTGGAAAGTCAAGAAGTCAGCATTTCTCGTCAAGTTTCCTCAACTGCCCAGGCTGGAATGCCCAAGGGAAAAAAGCTATGTTATTGCTGCCTCAGTACTGATCTTCTTGGCCATCAAGACAGAATAAATTCTGGCATTGAAAGAGCCTGTATAAATCAGCCTCAGGGTCATGACAGGGCAGAGCCACCCTACAGTTCCTATCCCTCCACAAGCATGTTTTATGTGAAGTTTCCCTGGCTCTAGCATGTTCAATGAATATTAAATCTGATGCTGTTACTTGCAGTCATTAAGTGACAATGGCTTGTTTTATACAGCCTTTGTGAAGGCTCATTTTTGCACATCGAAGTATTTGCTCCGAGTTCCCTAGTTCATGTAGTGAAGATTGGTACTAACAAGAGGAATTCCCCAAAAGCAGCCAAGTTGCATGAGTTGAAAAGAGTGACGGAAATTACTTTTCTAAACCAGCATTTTCCAAAGTCATCACCATAAATCTACCAAATACATTCCAGACGGATATTTTATGACAGAGTATTACCTTGTTATACCCAGTGGTAAAGACTGTAATCCGTGCCTTCCTTGTGTTAACTGAAGAGGCATAGTGAAGGATGTTCATTTAGAAAAGATGAACATTCCACAGTAATTTGCAGTTTGAATAGTACTCATGTAACAAAACAATAATAAAGGGCCAGATGCATCAATAAGGCCACTCTTGTTAACAGATACAACACTGTAAATAAGGGATTTGGTATCAAAACGTGATATGGACTATGCTAATTTGTAGGATGCATTAATTAAAAAAAAAGTCCCACTGCAAATTTTATATCCGGTCGGTTTTGGAGAAACTTAACTATTTTATTTGTTGGAAGAACACAGCTCTCAAAACCTGAAATGCCTGTAACTTTCAGGAAAATGTGTGGCCAGGAAAGATTCTGTGACAGTGTCTCCAAAGTCACCTGGTTTATGCTTTCAGAATGTGACCCCCTGAGCAGTGACATTAGAGACTCAAATGGCACACTACTAGCTCCAGCCATGTAAATCTGAGGTATGCCTCAGAAACATTGAATCCACAAAACATTGGATCCTAGAAACGTTGGATCCATGCTTGCAAAGTTGGACAGGCTTTGTAGGTATCTTCAATAATCTTGTGATCTGATGAAACTCTTTTAACTCAAAAATACCAGGCTGCCATTCTGCTGTTTGGAGTAATAGAAGATCAGTGAGACAAGCAGAACAACTATAAATAAAAATAGACAAGGAATAGGAAATATATTATTGTCTTCCGTGCTTTTCCTAAAATGAAATTAAACAGATTTACTGCAAGTTGAAGTAGGACTTCATTGTGTTTCCCGTGGTGAAGTTCAGAAGGACTGATCTCTTGAGAATGTTAAGACTCTAAGGGTGATTCTGGACTCCCTACCTACAGTCACCACTCACCAGGTGCAAGCTGGTCTAGGTAGATTGTCTCTGAAGAAGGAGAAGAGAAGCCATGGACTAAATAATGTAAATGTATTTGGTCCTTGATTTGCTATAAAGAAAACATTGCTGCTTGCTTTGACAGGGCTTGTGGCAAAGCCACCAACTAGGTACCACTCTGTGAAGATGTGGACAAACTCCTGTCACTGGAACATATTATTTAAGAAAAGCCATATGGAGTTCAGCAGTGTGGAGACCAGGGAGTGACACGATTTTATTTCATAAAGCTCTTGTCTATTATTGCCTAGATGATGCCACTGATGACAAGAGGCAGACTTAACCACTCAGTTGATCCATAAGGGCATGTGGCTGTTTCTTCTTCTTATCTCCCTAGGACTGGGCCCTCATGCCATCTGGGGATAGTGCTCTGCTTCTTAAATACGTTACAGAAGGGACATTAGGGTAATAGCTTTCATTGTTTTTCCTGGAAGAGAAGCAAGTTATGTGATGAGGGTAAGCTTTCCCTCATCAAGGGAAAATGGTGTAAAATATCCTTCAGGATAAAGTGTTGATCATTATTCTTCCTCTTTTGGAGTTATTTTGAAGCTTTTTGTGCAGCAGAGAACAGGCAGAGGACAGACAAGGCTCTAATGGTTATAAATTCCTTTGCATTGAGTAAATGTGTTTTTTCCTATATGCTAAAAAAAATTAATGACATCACCTCTTAATCATAGTTAATTGCTTACCCTGTTACAGTTCAGCTGTGCTTGGACATTAAAGAAAAATCTGTCAGACATATTTTACCAATTCTGGTGCCAAAATTCTTTTCCACAGTTCATTTTCCTATGAAGTTAACTTCAGTCATTTTGAATTAATTTAGAAGGAATGGCTTCTCTCAGTCATCTACCCACCCTCAGATGCATGCAAAACCGGAAAAGCTTAGTATATGATGCACTAGGAGTTTGTGAACAGCAGGGTGCATTCCTTCTTGTGATGCAAGGGAACCGTTGCGTGTCTGTACTAACTGGGTTATTAGTAAATACCTTCCCAAGATTCCAGCTGGTGTGTGTAGGTATGGTTTATGAACTATCAGCCACTCTTTTACACTCTTTAACAAGTTACGTCTTAGTGATAGCCTCACATATGATTATTAATTATCTCAATAACAAATCTGTATACATGAGTTTGTCATTGTCAACTCAGTTTCCATGAGACAGTCTCAAATACAGTCTAATATGGCAGTGGCTATCACTACACCATCTCTATTCCCAACTCCGTACTTAAACTGTACTGTTTTAACCACCTCTCTGACTCTTCACATGTGCTGTAACCTTAGTATGGGTTCTTAAATGTACCATGAGATTAATTCAAGGGAAACCAAGCCTAAACCCATGAACTGGCCTGTAGTTAAGCAGAACCAGACGTAAATCCTTAAGCCAAGTGGTAAGTTAGAGATCTCTTGTTCATCCATTTCATGCTGTCTTTAACATTTAATGCTCCAATTAATTTTTCTCTGTATTAATCCAATGTCCTTTTTGATTCCTGTGGATTATATTTTCTAGATTTATCCTTTCTTGAATGTTTTGTTTTAATCCCTCGAGAATAAGAATGTCCTTAGTTCCATGATATTATAAATAACTGCCATAGTTATTTCATCCTCACAAAGCTAGAGGAAAAAAATAAATTTTTGCCATTAGACACCTGGAATGCTTGGAGCATTATTTTTATACTGTATATTTCAGCTTGTATTATAATTTGTCGAACACTGTTAGCAGCACACGGAATGTTATGACTAGCATATGCCATCCTGTAATATTTCTTTTTGTACTCTCCCCATGGAAAAAATTGCAGATTGTAAACATTAATTTATGAAATGTTAGTGGATGTTAGATGTACAATGACATACTTCTTGCTAGCTCAGGGCCAAAGACTGGTGTCCTATCTATAAGATACTACTTTGCTTACCTAGTAAGTTCCTAAGATGTGATGCTTTTAATTCAAATGGATATTACTTTAAAATGTTTTGCCATGTTTATTAAAGTTCTGTTTTAAAATAAAGGACACAAGGGAACCTCTCAATTTTTGGAAGCAAGTAAGTATTGGTGCAATAGAATTCATGGTCTTTTAACAGTTTCTTGTATGGGTACATTTCAAGCAATTACAGGAACAATGTTTACCATGAATTCGCAAGTCATAACATTTTCGTTCAGTATTAATGGTGTAAGGATCTGCCTTAAGCTTTGCATTGCATATACAATGCACAGCAAAGGACTGAAGATGTAAGAATAGTCTGAAAGAGTTTACTTCTTAAATGTGGTAGTGACTTTCATGTCCTTTTTAAAGTATTTTTGTATTACCAGAAGCAATTTGTGCAAATTCTGGAGCAAATTCAGTCTTGCTTAATTCTACCTCTGAAGTGTACAAAAATATGAGTAATCATGAGATATTTGTATCTCTGACATTTTTCAGCTTTAGCAAACTGATTTTTAAAAATACATTTTTCTGGTTTAAAAAAGAGATGATGAATTCATGTCACAAGTTTCCAATCAGCAATTAGATCTCACAAAGAGTTTAATGATAAAGGAGGCAAAAATCAAGTGACGTGAACTTGTATAGGCTGCAGTTATTGAGGTAAGGATTTGTGGGAGATGCTGTATAGGAAACAGATCCTTGCTCATCAGACAGAAAGCCTTTCCATATTGCTCTAGTGTGTAATCAGTGAAAACCCCACACATTTGACAAAACAAAGGTGAGCAGAAGGAAAATGTGTCCTAGGAGAGCACAAGCGAGCCCAGGCCCACAGGCTATTTCAGATCTGTTAGCACAACTGCCTTTAGACCTTGCTGCGCTGCCAGATGTTGCTGCTAGAGCCTTCCCAAGCTTGGCATCTGGGTCCTGGCATGCCCCGGGAGCGGCCCGGGGTGCTACCCCCCTTATCGGGGTAGGTGCACAAACAGAAAGGCTGGGTGAATTGCTGCTTCTCTCAGCTGAAATATCTAATTTACTTCAAACTGAAGGTCATGTAAAACTGCAATTGTGAAATGTTTGAGTAAAAATACCACAGAGTAGATATTACTTATTAAATATAAAATTGTATACGTCTATTAAATGTAGTTTCCCTTTCTTCTGTTGATAAAATCTCCTTGTTCCCCCACCCCACCCCAGGATTTCACGCTCTGTGTAGTAGTTCATTTTCTTAATTTCTAGTAATTTGTAGTGGCATTTATGAGGTTTAAAAATAGCGTGTTTTCAGATTGAATCTTATGAGATTCCTTTAGCCTTTGCACTTAAGATATCCATCACTGGATGCCATATTCTGTCCTAGACAGATAGGATTTCACCCACACAATAGGGACACTGAGCAGTAACTGTAAGCCAGATCTTCAGCTGGCACAAACTGCACTGTGCTTAATCAACTCCAGTGTGAAGCTATGCCAGTTCATACCAGCTGGGCATCTAGCCCTTTGTCTGCCCCCACATAAAAACTGTGTTTATCTGCTTTTATTGAAGCTTTACATTTTCCGTGTGAGCATAATTAACATTTTCATTTTAGAGCCAAAACTGACTTTTTATTTTATTTCTCATTTCTGATCAATCTCCATCCATCTTGAGAATTAAATGCACACAGGGGAGTATAAGTAAACTGCTTAGGAACATCTGGGAGGCATAGAGTGTCTGTTTCAGTCTCCAGAGAGAGCAACCCATTTGCATCATACCTCTGATGAACATACAGCTATTATGGGAAGCAGTGGCTACTTCACAGGCATAGTGGGATGTCCAAATCTTGCTGTACTCCCTTTGCTTTAACTCCTTCAGTAGCTACAATTTGAGCCCAAATAGGTTCAGCGATGGACAGATGCGATATAAGGGACAAGGGGTTTGATCACTGTGACAAAACCCTGAGATGGCTGTGTGTCTGCAAGTCACTCTACTTCACTCTGGATGAGATTGCCACAAATTTGAGTCTGCTTGTGCAAACCTGTGAGTACATGAGCAATGATGTATCCACCAGTGCTATTGATTTCAACTTTGGTGTCTAAGTGCTCACCACATGAGTAAGGCTTGAACATAATAGACTTCTGATAGTGTTCCAAGTTTGGGGGGATATATGAAGGTTAATTGAAGCTACAGACTTGGCAACTTGCCTCAAATGGCTGTGTGCCATGGTGTTTGGGGATTTTAGCTGTTATATGTGTAAGTAATTGCTCTTTACCAAATGCTTTAGGGAGAAAAAAAATCACCAAATCTAACAATTCAACATATACAATCCTCCATGCAAAAAGCTAAAGCAAACCCAAACCTTCAATATATGTAAGGTATGCCTTGGTCCTGATGCTGTTATCTAGCACCAAATATC
>NW_010419224.1:24709-56368 GCF_000710305.1 Buceros rhinoceros silvestris
TGCTTCTGAAAGCATTTATCAGCAAATCATTGACTTAGTAGATTTAATTTTGCTGTAAAACAATTATATTTCTGAGAAGAGTCAGGACCGTTTTGCATACCCGGAGACCTGGCATACGAAAAGGTACCAAGCAGATTGAGCTTTTTTTAAGGCAATACTTTTCCCATCCGTCTGTCCTGCCTCCGTCAGCAGAACAAAATGTGTGTTTGTGCATCAATCATTCTAGGGGAGGGTTTGATATCCTAAAATTCAGCAGATCAGATAACCGAGTTAAGCAGTAGTGAGTCAAGCTAATATGGTGAATTGTGAATTATGAACTGAGGGAGCTGGGAAACATTCACTTCTCCCACCCCTGCTATGCAGGCCATAACCTCCAGCAAAGGAGTGAAGTGGACAGCCGGAGCAATAATATTTGACTGATACTAAATCCAACAGAGTACATCTGTCAGGACTCTTAATGAATACTGCCAAAGAGGATAAGTTTGTGTTCGTACGACAGGCTTTAGACCAAAGTAGCTAAGGCTGTAGGTCTTGTCTGTTGTCTGGTACCAGCCAGTGTCTTGGAGCACAAGGGCAGAATGTATTCCTTGGCTAGGTTATTGTTGCTTACACTCTAACAGTTGAAAAACCTTCAGCCAGAATCCGATCATCTGATAATGTATAACAGGAATGTACTGAATGAAGAAATTCATGCTACTGTTGTTAGAGATAAAAAGGGGACTGTTGGAGATAAAAAGGGGAGTTCTTTTGAGTCAACACTTCAGAGTAAATACTTATTCAACAGGATCTAGTAATCTCCTTTGGACTCTGGCATCAGAGGAATGCTATAAAATCCACTTCTGTCTCTTTCTGAGGATGGCAGCATTAGCTCAGCTGTGCCAGTCTGACTGCAGCCGTCAGCAGAAGCTGTGTTTGCAGCCATATAACTATAACAGAGTCTGATCATCATCCTGATGAAATTACACTGATCTAATTTGCACGCTGTGAAGACATTTGGCACTGGCTGGATCTGAGCCGTGACATCTTCATTGGAACTAAAAGTGCACTAAGAAGTGGCATTACGTTTCGTACTCTTTTGTGCCAGACCGTGGCATTTCTTCCTCTTTAAAGGCATTATTTCAAGAACATTTAATTTGGCTTTGATATGTCTGCCATTTTGCTATGCAGGAACATACTGAGCCAGAAAAGCTCAGCTGTAATAAAGTTTGGCACCATCAGCCTACCATATACCTGCACCATCCTGTGCAATTTAATTGGCATTCAGTGGGTTGATAAATGGATTGGCTTAATGAGACAATATACGTGACATATGCAGGACTCTCCTGAGGAATAAGATTCATTTTTGCACTTCACACATCAACATGCTACAGATACCAACACAGTCACCTCCAGCAGCTGTGCTACAGTCAACGACATGCCTTCCACTGTGTTGACCAGTAACTGTGCTATGTCTCAAACTAGCTTTACATCATTCTCCATATGAGCATTTTCCTTTTTTCAGTTTTTCATTATATTTCCAATTGTAAAAATAATGTAAGATACCCTAAGTGCTTCTGGAAGTTTCTGTTAAGTATAATATCCATATTTTTTGTTGGTATAAATCAACGGCTAATCTTCATAGCTTCCTGAGGATTTGCCTCCATGTTTAGAAAAAGTTCAAATTATAATTTAAATATAGCATAAATAATAACTAAAATATTCAGTAAAAAACACATAAAAGCAAAGATCAACATTATGTAGTTTTAAAGTGACTGTGACTAAGCTTGACCTATTCTCCTGCAAGGCTCATTTGCATGGATGAATGAGGTTTACGTTAGGGCCATCTCTGAATCGAGTGTGAAGATGAGGATGTACAGTAGCTGGCAGAGGGGAGAATTTCAGTGCTGTTACTGTACAAATAAAAACTGATTACAGTGAAAGTTTATTCAGTCTTTTTAAAAAAAAAAAAAATTTTGCCTTAGGAATGAACAAAAGAGGATCAGTAATACCAAGAATCTGGTCTAGTGTTTAAAAAAATAGTTTAATGGCAGATCTTTGAATTCTGCCTCTCAGATGTAACTGTGAATGTAATCAATGTCCTTTGATGTTTTTCAGAGCTTTTGAGCACTTAAGAGTTTGGGTTTAACAGCAATCCAGAGAGCTAATCTGTCTTGTATGGACAAGAGAGATATGCATCCAGCCTTCTGGTGTTTTACAAAGGCTTGGAAAACAGTTCAGAGATACAAAATATCCGCTCACACATCGCACACACTGGTTTAGTTTCTTAGCTAACGTTAGAAGTGAATATATATATATATATGCCCTATTTTAGACAAGAAAAAGGTCAATATGACCAAGCCATTGTTACCATCAGGATAATGAAGATAAAAGCCAAATAGCTTTATTGGTCTTTCTGCTCTGGTGCAATTCTGAAGCCGGATTCTGATTCAGAAGGACCAGCTGTTTATCAGGATATAGAAAGGAATCACTACCAAAGAGCTGGAAAAATTTTTCAGAATCATATGGGCACTTTTCTGCATCCGTGAGGAGAACTGAGAACCAGAGCACAGTTTGCCTATCTTGCCTCTGAGAAACTGTGCAAGGATTTTCAAGGGAACCTAAGAGAATGAGGAACCCATCTCTCAGTAAAGATAAATGCAGATTAATATGTTAAATTTCTTGTATATCTTGGAAACAAAAGCTAGTCCACATACCCAAGGATGTGTAGACTCACACCACATGAAGGGCCACTTCTTCAACCTGGAAAAGAAAATTCAGCAGAGGCAGAGAGGTAAGCGAGGCTGCAGCTGGCTGCTGCAGAGCTGTGCTCTAGGCTGTAACAGTACCTGCCGCTGGCTCCTTGTCCATGAGGTGGAAGAAGCCCACGTGTCATTGCATGGATTTCAACTGGGTGCCAGTTTGATGCTTGCAATTCTGCTCTAAGGAAAGCCTCATACATGCAAATAAGCCCAAGGAAACTAAAAAATGAAACGGTGTGTGACAGTTTCTAATTACTGCGTAAAAACAACATATGGAAACTTCATTGTCCATTTCATCCCTCAACATGTACTATCAAGTTAGATTTCTTTTGCTCAATCATTCTCTCTAGAGCATTTGGAGCTGTTTCACTTGTATTATATGAAGAAAAACAGCCTTTGATGTGAGTAGTGTGATGTTCTTACTTTCTCTGTCCAAGCTCATTAATCTCATGGAGGGTTTTTAAAAAAACAAACAAACCGCCTCCTACTGGTTTGGCACATATTGTAGTTTTCCAAAAAAGGAATCAGTTCAAAGTCCTTTTTCAGAAATATTCTATCCATTGTCACGAATCATTTTTGAAAGAGGATAAACATTGAGAAACAGGAGAATAACTTAATATTTAAATGTAGCTGTGGTAAATGCTAACAAGTAGAGAACATCACTTACTGATGTGTGTCGATGGGGTGAATTACTGTAGAGGATCAATAAAGGAATCTTAAATATGACTTCTTTCTATGTACAATTAAATAAGAGGGTGTATTCTTCTAAACTTTTAAGTGTTTCTAGCAAGATTTCAAAGTAAAATATTTATAATGGAGGCAAAAATTTAAAGTGTACAGTTGGGTCAAGGAAATGAAGCATACATCAAAGTCCCATTTTCTGGAAGCAAAAGTCTTGTAGCCTTTCCTATCAAGCCCTGTGGCCACAGAAGCAGAGTCAGTTAATGAATCAGAAAAAAGCTGGTTACCAGATGTCCTTACTTATTAACACACACATCGCATTCTGTAATGGCATTCACTAAACAATCTGTGTGGAGCAGATTCTGCTCTGTTTAAAGTCCCTTTAAAAAAAAAAAAAACAAAAAACCACACTTCTAACTTTTCTTCCTCTCTGACTGATTTCAGGATAGCTGTTGTTTAAGATGTTGTCAGGCATTTTGTCTGATTGAAATTTCTCCACCATTCTGAAGATTCCTAAGTACCCAGAAAAAACAAAACTGTGTTTAGCATTTATTCTTTTACCCCTCCTAAAATGATAATGAAATAAGAGAAAATAAACAAAACTTAAAAGCAAAGCAGGAGAGAAACCAATTCTCTTTGATTGGTTTCCACTACTGCTAATTTTAATGCCACCCATTGTTCAGCTCTGCAGTCTAATTTTATGTTAATATCCTGAAAGTTGTCAAATCTTGGCAAAACCTATGCATAAATTACACAGGAAGTAGCTCACAGGAGGGGGAAAGTAATGACTGTCATGGTTAGCCAAACCCATTAATAGTCTGACAAGCAATAACCCAAGAGCTCTGGTCAACTGCTGCAGACATCTGTGAAACTTTTGCAATTAATTTTTTTTTTTTTGGAGGAGGTATCAGCTGTGAAATAGCACATAACTGACTGATTATTATCAGCTCTGTTGGTGAGGGCAGAACTGATCAACTCCAAGCATTCATCCTTCTACTACTGACTGGTTGTTTTGCGAATATAAAAAATTTATTTTTCTTTATTTTCTAGGGCACTCTAGAGAAAGGGAAAAGCAGAGTCAGTTGTATATGAGCAGCACTTACACATACTCTTTCACATCAGCAGTTTTTGAAGAACTTTACAGAGGTCATTAGCATCATCTCTGTCTATAAAGTGGTGAAACTGAGGCAGAAACTATGCCTATGTGTTCATGCACATGCCAGAACATGCGAGAGACTGAGAAATAAATAGAGGGACTTTTCTGAAGTCAGATATTACGTCAGGGATATCTCTGCTACACCAGGCGGTGCACTGTACGACACTACAGTCACCTATTTAAAAGCTAGAAGGATAACACTGTGCTGAGAACAATGCAGCTATTTGATTAATTTTCTCATGTCTCCAAAATCACCCTTCCTCTGAATTCTCTTTTATAGGCTGAGTCTATTCCATGATTCCTCACAAATCCAAAATTCTCAGTGGCACCAACTGAGAATGCTTTATAATTGGGTTGACCTGGTAGGGGTCTGCTACACCGAAGTGCAGGCCTGTTAAAATTGAAAATACGTACATTTTAGTTGCTGAGTTAGTACCTAACATGACTGACATACTCACAAGTAGCCCCTGGTCTGTAAAGAAGAGTGAATTTGCCCTGTTGTATTATGGACTCTGTTTTTTATCTCCTTTTGTATACAATCTAAAATCCCAAATAACGTGTCACTGGTAAACTGTATTTTTATCTTTAGCAGGATACCATTACCAGAAGCTTTCACTGAATTAAATACAATTTTCTTCATTAAAAGCTTTTTATTATGCAAGCAATTTCTGTTTTTCTGGAAGTAGATGGTCTGAAATACTGTCTGAATTTCTTCTTGTCACTACAGTACGAAATTATCCAGTAGATGCCAAAACCAAAACCAAACATCTAAAAATCCTCAGGCATCATGATTTGTATGGAATACTATAACCCCTAAAATAAAGAATTGCTCTTGCCAGTATTAATGAACAGATAATTAACATGATAAAATACACAGGGCATATAAAAGTGCAGCAGTATCTTATTTTTTACTACTATGTAGACCTTATCTGCTGCTATAACCAAGCGGGTACATTCCACATCTTTCATTTTCATACTTTGTTTTTTTAATTCTCCATCTTGAACAGTGCTAAAGCTTAGTGGACAACTCAGCATAAGCTGGCTTTTTAGGATGTACTCTGAGGAAATGTTATTCAAAGAATAAGATTTTTAAAACCAAACTTATCTTGAAAACACAAGAAAAAAGGGACATGCTAAGTACAGCACATAAACTGATGCCCACAGTCTGGAAAACAAGTTTGCTACTGCCTTGGGACACATAATTTTTAGAAATAATGGACCATTTGGCAGTCATGCACATGTCACGAAGCAGGCTTGGAAACACCATGGGCTTTGCTTTGAAATGCATGGTTGAAATAAATTCTCTCTGAAATGCTAGAGGAATCCTCAAATCAACTAATTCACATGACCTTTATTTAAGACAGCCTTTATACTTAGACTGTACCGTACTCTCAGAAAAGATAGATATTAACCAATCTACTGTTTTTTGTCTCCAGACTATGGACAGACATAATTTCTGTGGCATGTATTGCAGTGCATAGATGGGAAACTTGCAGTGGACATTCTTTGGGGCGCTGCCTCTTTCTGATTAGAAGAAAGATAAAAGGAAAACAGATCCTTGATCTGGACTCTGTGAAACACTTCAGACTGAGTTTATCAGACCTTCCCACCTCAGTGAATCTCTGCCTAACAGGACAGCACACACTGCCTTTTCCAGAAGGGTCCTTCAAAAGAGCGTGAACCCCAACAGTGTCACTGGAGAGTTCAGAGACTTTCCAGAGTACCTCAGTCAATGCAGTCCTAGGAGTTTGAAAGGTGAACACCAGTACAGGCAAAACAAGTACTTAGAAGCCAAAAACCTCTGCTTCCCAATTCCAGCCATATCCGTGGTGCAGTAAAACGGGTGAGAGGGCATACCCCTTCTCACACGTACTTTCCAGCAGCTGCAGCCCTGCAGAGTCCTGTCATTCCATGAGTACAATCACCATCATTGTGCTCAACCCTGTGCAGGGGCTGAACGCCTCAAGAAGGTGCCCCTGTGTTTCTCTGCAAAGTCACAAACACAATTTAGCTTTTAGTTCCCCAACTGAGCTGATCCTTGCTGTTCAAATGCAGCTTTTCTTTTGGCCGTAGGTTATTTGGAGGAGAAGGATTTGAACAGCCCCCTTTTTTGCCCTTCAGTACTGAACTTCGTTAGAATGTTTGGGTCGGACAAAGGCCTGCTCAGAATTAATGCATCTACAGATTTTAGTGTGAAATTTACTAATAAGCTAAACCCATGAGGTTTTTCTTTGTCAGTTTATTGATATGTTACTACGAAGTAGGAAAATGGAGGAGTGAGATAAAAATAAACCGGTGTGGACGAGCTCAGAAAGAACATCGAGTTTTCCTAGCATTGAGAAGATGAGAGAAGGGGACATTCCATTTTAAAAAATCTGGTTGTTAAAATTAGATAATTCAAATAATTTAAATAATTTTAGTAATTACAAAATTAGATAATTAAATAATTGTTTTCCCTCTTTTCCCTTTCTTACCACCTGTCTTCCCTTCCATAAAGAGAAAGTAAAGTTTTTTATTTTCTTTTTTGATCCACACTGATTATTTTTATACCAGTAAATTAAACCTGTGAATGTTCTCTGGCATGTGGTGCAGACTGGCCCACGTCCATGCTCTGAAACTGTCCAAAGGGTATCACTGTCCAAAGGGTATTTGTGTTCATGCTACCTTTAGGGCAAGAGCTATGTGAATTGTTTGGAACTGCTCTAGCCAGGAGTGTGCCAGCGAGTCTTTTAGAGATTTAACAGGGTAGACAATCAAATCCCAGTGCCTGGAAGCTCTTCCCTGGCAATCTTAAATCTACTAGTCTAGACACAGCTACTGTGGTCAAAATCTGCTTCCCTTATTCACATAAAAAGCTCTAGTGAAGTCAGCTGTGAGACTGGCTGTAAAACAAGAATTCTGTTTTGCAAATTATTTCAAGCATTTGGCCTTCATTCTACATAGGGGGGAAAAGAAAACAACATAAAACCTTGAACTTTTAAATTTTAAAAATAAGTGAGAATTATCCAAATAGTCCAGTGATTAATATGTTCATCTAGAATTTAGGGGTCATGAAATTTCTAACTTCTCTAAGTAAGAATGGCTTGTCATATTCCTGACGAGTTTGGGAATCCAATGCATCAAGAATCCTGGCTTTCCAGGACATTTTCTTTCTTTCATTAGCAAGAAAGCTTACCTTACTTGCTTACTCAGCTGAGGAAATTCCAATACTGAAAAATTTTTATTATGGAAAAAGTGTTTTTTTAAAGATATCCTGGTAATTTACAGGATTTCATTTCAGAAGTTAAAAACCAAACCAAACCAAACCAAAACACAAAAAATCCCAACCCCCAGCACCTCAACCTACACTACAGTAGAGGTTAAGACATCTGCCAAAGCAATCTCTTATCCCAGAACTCACAGGACTTCAGGTGGCTCAGGAATTTTCTCACACATCAGTTTTTCCCTTTGTAAGTAAATTAACTTGAACATGAATTTGTCCAAGTCAAAATGTGTAATAATATACCAAGTTTGACAGTACTATTTTAGAAAAAAAGTGTGATGAATTAGATGTTCTTTTAGAATATAAAATGTTAAGCCCTTGTTTTGAAAGTTTTTTTAATTTGACTTTTATCTTGTAGAATAGAATTAGAAGAGAATTATTAGGTTAGTATGAAAAATATAAACTGAACACATCATTTTGGGTTTTGAGGCACTTCTGAATATTTTGTTTTGATTCTTGCTTGAAAACTCAGTATTTTTAGTTTGTACCTTTTATCCCCAAATGAAAAATACAATCTTTAATAAAACCCATTTTACTGGTAGCATAGAGTTTGGATATAAAGCTAATTCTCTGGAAAAATAATGAGTAAAAGAAAGCTTTTAGCAATTCTCAGAAAAATACTTTGAATGGACTTCAGCTATTGCTATTTTCATTATGGTTTTCTATGTCTAATGGCAGATTCGTATTTATTTACTTCATTTATTTGCTATAATATCTTTACATATAAAGACAAAAGAAATATGCCATAACTGTAACATTTGGGAAAAAAAAGACTTACTATTTAATTGAAGAAATACCTTTAAATGGGATGTTATTTACTTAAAATTAGTTGAAAAGGCATGGCCTGGACACAACTGACTGTACCTTAATGTTAATTTGAGCCACTTTCACGCAGAGGCTGTTGGTCTCACACAGACTGACACAAAAGCCTCATAGGTATAAACACCAGACAAAACCCTCACATTTTGTTTGATCAACCACATTAACTTTTTTGGGTCTTTTTGCGTATTACAGTATTAACTGTGAGCTAACTCACAACGCCATGCACCTTGCTGATCGTACCGCTACAGCAGTCGGAATATGATCTGTACAATCACATGTACATGCTGTGGCAAATAGTTGCTGGGAGGCTGTGTGACAGAGCCCAGTGCATCATGGGTCACTCTCCATAGGGACAGAACCCCCCACCCAGAATAACTGTAGGCAGCATGTTTGCTAAATTCACTAAATAGTCAAAGGACCTGCATCACCTGCAGTGATGGAAAAGTAAGATGAATCCATTGAGCAGAGAGGACAGAGGAAGGACTGCTGTGTTTCAGGCTGCTCTGTTGTCTGACTCAGAGAGAGGAGGGGAAAACAACCTTGACCGTTAACAGGGTTGTGTGATATTCATCCCCTGGGTAAAGAGCTGACTGATGGTCACCCACGAATCCCCCATTAATGAATAGGTCAGCTGATTCTCTACAGCCTTCCTAGGACTCAGGCATTTTACTGAACCCTGCCTCCGAAGCGAGCAAACGATGGTTCGATGTGAAAGACTCTGAGAGCAACAACTGAGCGAGGGCTACCCACAGCAGCTCCCAGCACTGGGGAGTGGGTGATGGTGTTGCTGTAGCCGCATAGAGGGCAGCATCCTCTTTGGGCACAGGCAGGGGCAGAGCCAAAATCAAGTCTAATGTGAGAAGTATCAAGGGCTTTTTCTGCTTTGTCTCCTTATTTTTTATGTATGTGATTTTAAACTCACATCGTTGATCTGTAAATGTGATCCTGCTGTATTTCACATCATGCTAGGTAAAGATATGAACAATTCAGAGAAATATACCCACCGAAGCTGTCACTGCCAACAGTGTAGTCTAAGACAGTTCATGAGTTCAGATGTTTTTTTGTAACTCTGATGAACTCAGTTAGCAAAATACATTGAGCAAACTGGCAATCTATTTAAATTCTAGTACAGGACTTTCAGAATAAAAATACAGGTTGGATTGAAAAAATGTCAATCATATTTGGCGAAGGCTTAAAGGCTTATGTTTTCTTTGTTATTTTGTATGAAAGTACTTAGAAATCCAAATACTACTGTGAAATGGAAATACTTCGGAAGGAAGAATTCATCATTAAAAACAAAATGGAAAAGCTGAAATATTAAAGTTACATTGTATACAGCCCAGTTATAATGAATGCTCAGTGTCTTAACACAACAGCATCCTAACCTTTTGATTTTCTTATTTCACAAATGAAGATGTATTATAACATCTGAAACTGGTATTTTGATTGATTCATAGTCAACATCTGTAGGAATAATTCTATACAACTATATTTAGTATTGGGACTCTTTTTACGATTTCAAAGTAGACCTGTCTGCCTCCTCTTTTCAGGTATATTTTAATATTTAAAATAAATGAGGTCAGGTGCTTTCAGTAATGTTTGACTGATTTTACACCATGAAAAACAGAAAATTAGGTTGTCTGAAACAGAAATTTGTCTGAAAACCGAATTAGATTGTCTTACTACACATTTATATCCTTTTCCCACGAACTTATGAAGGGTAAGCAAATCAAACTAAGGTCTCTTTCATGATTTATTGCTAAACAGGAACTGTCTTGCTTGCTCTTCATCTCTCATTCTAATTTTCATTTATTTCTTAATTCTTATTTATTTCATTAGACCAGAATGAATAATTTTTATCCTCAAAGTCACTAAAAGCATATTTAAATTTGGTGCTTGTTTTTGATTCAACAATAGGTTTTGAAACATCTGAGAAGGTTGGTATCCCAACAAACTTGGAGATTAATAATTTCCAGACTGATATATTTTTAATTAGTAAAATTGAGAAAAGCCATTATTTGAGACGTACTTTATGATATATGTGTTTGCAAGTCAAACATTCTGATTTGGGGTTGTGGATCTCAAGAAGTTCAATCTGAAGTTAATCTTTGTAAATCAGGCTAGAGTGGATTAAAATGCAAGAAAGGAAAAACCTTACTACAGGTTAATGAAATGGACTGGATCTAATCCAAAAGAAACTAAGTGATTATAAATTGAAGATTACTACAGAATAAGTCCTTTGTAATCCTTCTATAGTTGACATTGGATGTGTGACTTTCTAAAGCAGATCTATTAGAGATTAATTCATTCAGTGATTTTTTATTTTCTGGAGCATTGGACTGTCTTATATAACTAGTTCACTGCAGTTTTTATAGGATTTAAAAAATCCTTTTCCACTTTGCGTATAACTCAGAGATATCTGTACTTTGATTATGATCAACAAGAAGGTCGAGTATTTTTTGGTTTGTTTTTAAAAACAAAGAAATTTCTTTTCCAGCATCTCTGCCTGCATTTCTTTTCCTAAGCAAGTTAAAAGAATAAGCTATTATAATTCAATCTATTGCATGTCAAACTTTGATTTTCAATAACCATTCCAAAAAAACCTCACCAGGTTGGGTGAGTTGGATAGGATGCTATTGGCCATGTTTGCTCTCACGACCCACCAATGGCCTGTGTGCATCTTGCTGCCCCTCAGGTCCCAGGGCCTGTTCCACAAACTTGTTCTCCAGTCTGCTGAATGGCAGTAAATCTGGTCATTCACTCACACATATTTCAGAGAAAAAATATCATTGGTTTATCAATGATATTCTCATTGAATTTTATTGGATGAAGAGAAGCTTTTAATAATGAAAGAATAACTGGCATTCATTAAAGAAGAGGATAAGAAAGAGTAATAAGAGTGTTTGTAAAACACCAGTTTTACAAACTGGTACTATCTGGCAGGGCCAGATCTCATTCTGAACAGATCAGAACAATTCCACTGATTGGATTGAAGCTAAAGTCAGAATGATTAATAGCCAAAGCTATAATTTGAACTTTCAACTTCAATTGCATATTTTATAAGTTCATATAAATTAATGTAAATTGTTGCACTAACAGAAAAGCCAGCAACGTAATTATTAGACAAAAACACCTACTTTTCGTGATAAGACACATAGATACACTGGTGAATTTAGAAAAGTACAGCTGAGAAGAAACTTTGATGTTAAAATTCTTCTCATTGTAGTTAAGATGTAGAATCACAACAAAGCACACATGATTCAGATTAACATCTTGATTCAATTATTATTTCTTTAAACATCTGTAATATTCTAGGCAAGATCCTTAACTATTTTATTCTCCAGTTTCTCCAACTAATAACTGAGATTGCAGTACTCCATTATTTCTGCAAGTTGCTCTGTGATTAATCAGTATATATGTGTACATATAAAGTGTGTCGTATTCATCTCTATTACTTTTCATTTCTGTTGCAATATATGGTTTTTTGCCAAAGAGGTGGTTTCCTTACAGAAGTCAGTTGATAATTCACATAAGGCATTGCCTGTGATCTGGATAACATATATTTTAGCATAACATTGATATGCTAACTAGTAATATGCTTTACTATGTAATATAATTTAACCTCTACCAGCATACATTAGCCTAAACATTTGTTTTCTCAACCAGTTGGAGCATTTGCATCCTTATGGGTATCTAGAAAATTTATGCCCTGTGCTCCAAAAATTCTATAGCTTTTTCACAGGTGCAAGAAGGAAGGCACTGGCACTGATGTAAAGTTAAGTTAAATTACTTCTTTCCTTTGTCTAAATGAAGATTTTATAAACAAGGGATGCAGAATGTAAACTAATAAAAGTAATCTTGAGTCCACTAATATCCACAACAGGACAGAAGAGGAAATATTTCCTTGCTTAATCCAGTGAAGTTTCTAAAACCAATGTCTTTTTCAAGACTGCTTAATGCAAACCAGTTTTCCACAGTAATCAAACAGGTTTTATATCATCAGAGGAAATAGTTCCTCCTAGTGTTAAGGTGCTGGGACAAGTCTGAAGGGCGAGCAGGAAGAATTTAATCTCACCAGTGTTCTCTACATGATCTCTCTTTGCAAAGACATAACTAACTTCCTGTACATCAGTAAGCTCAGGGACGCAATACAGCAACAGCACAGTAAGTGTTCTAAATCTCCAGGGCAACAGTCATGGTGATGGACGACTCATAAACAACTAGTTAGCCCCTGAGTAATCATGTGAAATAAACTTTAAAATGACAGTGGCTGTAGTCTTCTCCATTAGAAGCTCTCACACCTGCAATTGACTTAATGACAAGTAAACTCAAGGACATTGTGGTTTCTTGAATGTAATCTGTATCACGCCAGAGTTTTGGTGTGTCATCACTGTCCCCAGCAACTTCCATTGGTTAGTCATGGCCAGAAGCCACACCCCACCATGCTAAATGTCTGGAGAAGCATGTTTTGCAGCAACACTAGCTTTGTTGTGTTTTACAGATGGTTCTCCCTTAGTAACAGTATTCCTGGGGCATCCACAGTCATCAGGTCATCTGAAGGCACAGAACGAAATCCTGTCATCTGCATGACCAAATGTACATGGGTTTTCCTGTACCTCGGACTTGGTTATCATGTGTCTGCTATTACATCTTACACTATTTAAAAAAATGTCTCTGAAAAGACGCTTATTTATTTGGTATAATACAATGTCTTGTATACTTTGTGTGCTTTTAGTCTGTTTTACAGATTATGAAAACAAGTATCATTGCCTCAAGTTTATACCAACATAACCCCAGAGGAGGCTTGTCCTATTTTATCGGTAATCCTTATTGCTTCTTAGAAGCATGAATCCCAAAGTTGCTGCACTGGATGGGCAGAATAGTTGATTCCCTCTGATTACACCACATACTTGATCTCTGTTTAGCCTATTATTGTATCCTAAAGTCTTGGGACTGTCAGTTTAAAGAATTCTTTGAAACGGGTCAATTTATTTTGCATGTTTATGTTTTCTCTCATCACTCCACAGTCATAAACAACCTCAAGTATTCTGCAGTAAATTCCAGGAACAGGAATCTCTTCTTATTATTATTTATTTTGTTATCTTTTTTGATATATGTGAAATTTCCCTTAACACTTACCTTCATCTTGAGTTCACATGATGCTTGTTTACACACTAACAGACACTCAAACATGCACACATACATATATTTACTTATATTAATGGATGCATTGCCAAGACACTGTGTGGGACTGAGTAAAATCATAAGTAATATAGCATCTACAGGGTAGAACTGTTCTTAAGAACTATGGACAAAGTAAAAGTGAACAAAGAAACTGTTCTTTCTCCAGGATGCTTAAAAAAGGCTATTGACCTTATTAAATTTTTGTGATGAATCTTAACATAACTCAGAGGGTTGTGAAATGGTTGGAAGGTTTCTCGTTACCTAACAAGGCTAATCTTCAAAGAATTGGCGAAGTGCCTCCATAGCCTTTTTTTTGCTGCATCTAGCAGGGTATTTGAACCCTCCGTCATTTTCAGAGATGATCATGTACTCAGGTTATAAAGGGTTTTTCTTCCCGTAGAGACAGTGAACGCTAATTTACAGAAAGCAGAGAATCTGCCTAAGATTTTGTGTCTCAGAGTGGAAGATCATCCATAATAGGGGTTTTGAAATAGCAGTTAAGGGATATCAAGCTGTAGCGCTGAATTGCTGAGACTGATCTGACTTTATCTAGGCTACGTGGTTATGATTTCAGGAAAATGTTGACTTTCCTGAATGTTCAGATTGTTTTTCTCCGTGAAAAATGGAAATATGTGACAAGAAGGGTTCCAGTTCAAGGCACTGTTTAAAAAAGTCCAGAAACTCCACGAGTTTTAAAGGTACATAACCCTTTATAAAAATAGACATGAATCAACGGCCATTGGAAGTCCAGCCTTTTTAGTTGCTAATTTATCATGACCTTGCCCACACAACATTTTTACATGCACTATCATTAATCATTAGTACTATGAGAGATCCAACACAATATAATTAAATTAATCTCAATTTACTAAAACATTGACATGCAAACAGGAACCAAGTTTGTTAAATCACAGAGCTATGAGAAAACGACTGAAACTCAGGGTCAGTGTAACAAACAATGTAACTGAAGTTTAAACATATATTTCTCTATTTCTTTTTTTGAGTAAAAAGAACAAGTTATTTACTTCAGTATGATGACATTTTATTTTGTGATTAATTTTAAAATAACATTGTAAAAACTATCAACTCATTTTAATTTGACAAGCGTTTGGTAATTAATTTTCAAACAATGCTATGGGAATCTAAGAAGTGCTCTTCATTTGACATGTATTTTATAATTTATTTTAAAACAATGCTGCACAAATCTGCAAAGGCATTATTCATTTGAGAGTTCATTAATTATGCAAATGAGTTGCAATTAACAAATCTGTTCTGAGGATGGCATTTGCATGATAATGAACTTCATGTTTGTGACATTATTTAATAAGATACCTTTGTGCATTTTTAAGCAAAACACCCTTGTGAATGCTTTGGTTAAAAATGGACAACCAGTCAGTAACATTAAAAAACAAAGTACTACCAAGAGCAGTATCTTTAAAATAAATCAAATTACCTAAGCTCTAAGTAATAAAAAGAAAGATGTAAAAGCTGATTCTTTTATAAACCTCTGCCTTCCAAAATATAGACTTTCATTTTCATTTACGGTGTTTTCAAAATGGTGCTTAAGGACCGGCATTGGAAAGAACTGGTATTTATCAAGGCAGCTGGAAATAAACAAATTGATGCAAACGCCTATTTAGCATTGCTGCTGTGGGGCATAGATTGAGTCTTCAACTCTTAGATGACGGATCTTAGCACAATCTTATTAGATGCAGCACATGAGCCAGAAGTCTAGCGATGATCTTTTGCTGGTCTTATGCTTAGCAAAAGGCAGCAGCATCAAAAACATACTCTTAGTTTAACATTTTTGCTAAAGGAGATGGCTAGGTTAAGACCTTTTGCTTATACCACTGCAGCAGCTAGTTGCAGCTCACTGCAGCCAGCGACCTTTTCCCACACATCCCATTCAGCAAAGGTTTTGGGGCAATGGAGACCTGCATGGTAGCTGAAGGCAAGATTGCCGGTGTGAAGAAAAGGGACATTAGTCAATCATGAAGCCTTTGTGGCATCTATTTTTGTGTTTAGCCCGAGACAGGGTTGCTTGGCAACGCTCTGGCAGACTCTTGGTCCTCTGATGGGAGACATGAGGCAATGAATCAGTGATGCGACTGATAAATTCACAGTGGCACCTTTTAGGTGCATTGACTGCAAGAGCAGAAGGCTGGAAATCCTTGGACAGAGCTTAGGTCCTTCCCTAGTGCCAGTGGCTCTCCTCTTGCATCTATTATATTTATTATTTTGCTGTCTGTCACTGGTGAGGAAGTGTTGTGGACCACAGCTGTGCGTGAATTCTTCAGGACTCATTCAAGTGCCTTGAAATGCATGTGACAGCAGCTTCCATCTGAGAAAGTAAGTCATATATGCATTAAAAGGCGGGCAAAAACTTGGAGCAAAGATACATATAAAAAGATGAAAGGAAATCCTACAGAAAGTCATGTGTCTAAACTCTTTGGTATTTGGAGACAAATAACTTAATTGGCTATTTTTGATAGAATATTTCTAAATAATGAGCAGGAGAGAGAAAAAGGAGAGAGTATAAGAAACTTTTATTAAAAGAATTCATTGGTGTTCTGTTCTTATTCACATTTACACTCAGTGAAGACCAAGATAGTGATTTTATTAACAGTAGTATTTATAGTGATGCCAAGGGATTTCAGCTGAGAATGGCACTATCTTATGACAGACTTGGGACTTTCCATCTGGGAGAACTTAGAGTTGAACAGGCAAGACAGAGAGAGGATTTGGGCAGGAGGGGATAAAACACACAAGATAGTGATGTTTTGAGATGTCACATTAATACCACAATGCTTCTGTTTGTGCCTTTATAAAGTTCAAAGAAATGGGATTTTTTGGGGAGGCAAAGGAATACCGAGAGAGGGGAGATGAGAAAGGGGATATGAACAGGAAGGTGAGGAAAAATTAAGAGGTGATATAGAAGGATTTGGAAAAGCATTGAGCACAGATACTTGACAAGTGTGTAGAAGTCATTCTTGCCAACATCTGGAGAAGGTACCTGCTGCAGCTGTGTGTCTCAGTTCCTGCTGGGAGGGTGGTCATGAGCTGATCTCAACATCAATTTTTGTGTTGGGTGGGGTTTTTTTCTCTCACCAGAGGCCCAGTAGCTAGGGAGAAGCAAATTAGGTCTGGCATCTGCAAAGGACTTCAGCATTAACATTTTCATTTCAGAGGGGATGGGAGGAAGGATCTTCTCCTCAGACCCCTCCATCAGGCTGTTCATCAGGTTAAGCAGTGGTCCCAGTCTCCAAGGTATCCCCAGTCGGTATGGGAAGAGAGAGCATGTTGCCTCTTTTGTGTAAGCAAGTGAAGAACAGGAGTTACCCTTTAGTACAAAGTTAAGAGAGGAAGACATTTTAACAACCCATAAGTCTGTTATTTTACATTACACATGCGTATATGACAGAGTGAACAACTAGAGATACAGTTGTCAGATCATAAAACTATCACTCATGAGGAGTGGCCTTGTTGCTTTGTTGCTGCCTTTTCCTCTTCTTTTTATAATATTTGTGTCTCTAATTGCCAGCTCCACTACTCATATTTCCTCTGAGCATCCTTCTCAGGGAGCTGTGCCATGCAATGGTGTCCCAAAAATATCTGGGATGCTGCTGGTGTTCTCATCTTCCCTCAAAGCACACAGAGACACGCTGTCCCCCCAGGCCTGTCCCACTGCTTCAGCTGCAGTCTAGTTACATTCACGGATTTTAAATGATTGTGATAACGTTCTCCTTTGTGATTCCACTGCCAGGAACTAGCAGCTCACTGGAATTAATCCATGCTGCTTTATATGGGCACTTCACACATGCTGGCCGGTAGCTTTTGGTCTTTGTGGCTTTCCCAGCTTCTTCCTTCCTGACAGTTCTAACACGGCTTTTGGACACTCGTTTAATCAGCCAGTCCACAGGCAGGGATGTGCTGCCTCCCTCAGTCAATAAAAAAAAAAGATGGCAGTGGTTTTCGGAATCTTTCTGATAACATTAATAGGTATTTTTCTTAAAATTGTCAGGCCAATCAAGTCATTTACTTGACTGTCAAAACAGGATTTAGTGCAGTTTTCTCTCTGGTTTGAGATAACTCTTCAGGTGGGATTTCCACTCATTACTTGGGCAATAAGCAGAGCAAGTATAAGGATATTGCTCTATTAACAGAGCATAAGTGAACTGTCTTTGGACAGTTTAGCACATTAACAGATGTCTTGGTTTGTAAAAGAGCTGGGAAGCCCTTGATGTACTATGCAAATTTGAGATACTATTTCTATTATTAAACAATAACCAAGGATCTTCTTCATTCTTTGATTTCTGAAATCTTATTAACTGGGTAGTGACTGTTGATCATATAATTTTGCTGCTCACATTGAGTTAAAACCCAGCCTTACATGTATTCTCTCCTACTTGTATTGGTCCTCCATAAAACATGACCCTCACAAAATACTTCTTTTTGTCTTAGTTGCTTTTATGAACACAGTTATGCAGCTAACTCAATATAAATATTAATAAAATATCAATCATATAAAGAACTAGATCTCAGATATAGTCTTGATATGTGTCATTTTAATTTTTGTTACAGCAAAGTAAAATTTCAGTGGTTTGAAAAAGAAACAGATTCTATTCCAAGTTCAATGTAAAATGCAGATTTATCATTAAAATGCTACTGCAACATTGGATCAAGTGGTGAGGTTTTGATATTTGCTCAAGAAGAGAGTAAAATTGATGTAAATTTCAGATTTCTGTAATTGTTGATAAATGTGATTCTTCTTCCCATATAGAGAAAATATTTCTTAAAATTAATTTTTAGACAGAATGAGCTAACACACAATTAGATCATGTAAACATTCATTAATTCATGTAAAATAATTAATAGCTCAGCAATTACTGTAGGAAAATAATGTATTAGCACTAGTCAGCTCTTGCTCAATTTTCCTTTATATGATTCAAACACTAGATAAGTCCAGACAGAAGCACTTGGGACAATTTCTGTTTCCTAAAGTGTCTCCAGATGAAAGCATCACAGGAGTAGCCCATTGCTACAATATTGAAAATAACGGAAATTAAAAGAAATTGCTATATCTCAAAATACAAGAATACTGATACTAATCTTCTGCCTTTATTTCAGAGCATTTATTACTTCCAGCTTACATGTCTCTACTGAAACTTTATTGTCACTTCTCAATGTCTTAGGAGCTTAATTAACCTGCAAAGAACAGAGAACAGGTACTTTTGCAACAGCTGCTGACATGAAAATCTGCAGTAAGAGACTGGTGGTCTGAATATGCACCCTGCTCTGGCGGTGCTTAGTTCTGCAGATACTCAGTGAGAGTTTCCTTGAAAAGGATCTGCAGAACTGTGCTGACAGGGGTTTCAGTTATACCTTTTGGCTAGATCTTTACAGGTATATAGAGCTGCCCAAGAGGAGCAGGGGGATGCAGTGTTAACCAATACCAGATCTTACAAAAAACCCCCGAAACCAGTTTTATGAAGACAGCCTTTACATACTATAAAAAATATAGGTGCATATAGCACTGGTGTTCTTAGGCAAGTACTCAGCTGCAGATGTGCACAGCATTTATAGTGTCTCTTTATTGCCCGTAAGTGAGACTACCGTATTAGCACTGCATATTGAGGTAATGAGTTAGTCCAGATGGGCACCGCCTAGGCTACAACAAAAATGGCCCCACTTTTGTAAACTGTGTAGTATTGTTATTAGTAGCTATATCTTGTCTACTGTGATAACACCGTGGAGGGGGAGAGAGGGGACACTGAGGTTTCAAGGAAGCTGTTGTGGAAACAAAGGCCACACTTTCTGTAAGCTGCTGGGGAGAGGGAAGTGAAAGTTACAGCTGAGGCTCTATAATGAGCTGACCGTTTGGCTGTAGCCACTGGCATATTGCTACTGGGTTTCACTCCCAGCTGTTGACCTTTATGCTGTTAGATCGTGGGATTTCCTGGTCATCCTATCTTTAACAGCACTGCAAAGACCAGTCAGGAGTGTAGTACCAGAAAGTACAGTGAACTGGTTTGTAAATAGCTGTTTACTAACTGGCAGTGCCCTAAATTTGAGAAAATGATGTTTGTGAAGGATAAGATATAAATAACTAATTATTACCTTCTATGATAGGGAGAACCTTTTCACTGATTTGTGCTATCCTTTCATTTGTGCTGAGAGCGAAGGACAGATTCCCATAGAATAATTGTATTCTATTTTGCATTGTTTTCTCCCTATGTATTGGCAATGTAAATGAAACTTTCAAAGGTTTAAAAGCTGTAGATTTAATAAAATAGTTGGGAAGGCTTTGTTTTTCTCTTATGTGCTCCTGAGCTCTTAGGTATTTCAGGTGCTTTTTATTATAAAATTAAGGTATACCAAAAAGCATAATGAATCTCACTGATGTGTACGTATAAAGCCCTGTTCAATCTCACTAGCTCTGTCAGTGAGATCTGGGAGTCTCTTCTGTGTAAGTCATTGGTTTCCCACAGTGATCCCTTTGAAAACTAAACACAGGGTGAGCAATACTGGCAACATCCCATTTTTGACCTCTTAATCATTCCTACATGCTAACTTGCTGTAGAAGCAGGAGATGCTATTTTTGACGAAGCTGCATATAGCCATGAGCTGAATAATTGACAAGGGAAGAAACAAAGAGTGTGCTGTGCTTTTGGGAAAGGTCATGGAGACGCTGAATCCAGAAGGAGGAGGACTAGCAGTGGCAATGGACCTGCTGGGTGGCCAGATAATTTTCCTGTACTATTCTGTGAATTCTATAACAGCCATTCTCAAGTAGCCTCTGAGTCAATGGAAAATGCTTACAAATATGAAGGTTCAGAGCTAGGTATTGCCTGATTTAATCTTCAGTTTAATCTTCAGCTTTAACTTCCTCCAGTATTCCCACAAGTTTCCACCGAGTTCTAGCTCTCATTTAGTTCTGTACCAGATTTTTTTCTGTTTGTTTGGCCACCGATACTGTTTTTTTGTTCAACAGATCGCATCACGAGTGTAAGAGAGATTCCTCGTGCAGGGATGGAGTCTTGACTGTTCAACATTGCATAACAGATCTGCTGTGCAGTACAATGGCTGTTGTAACTGGATCATGCCAGAGCTTCTTTGTGGCACAGAAGAGGTAGCAGAAGGTAGCAGAAGGAAATACCCATTTCCTTGTAATCTGTTTACTCTTGTAATCTGTTCTTGCCAGCACAGATCTGTAATTATACAGGCTTGACCGTGGGCAATGGTTACATGAGATAAATCTATTCTTTGACCTTTCTAGAACATACAGTCTTCCTAAAGTCTAAAAACTTGTCATCAGATTTGCCCACTTGCAAAGTGTGTTTCTCCTTTCTGGGGCTTCAGTCACCATCTTCACATCTCTACTGATATCAGTGCTGCTGTTACCATCCCTCAGATAATACTTATCTTCCTTCTTCTTCTATTATTCACCATCTCTCATAATTCTTGTTTAATTTGACCATTTCCAGCCTCATTCATCTTTCTGCTTAGAACTGTTACACCTGAGCTTGTTTGAAACTTATCCAACTGGACAGTGCTCTTAGAAGCTGTACAAATTTGTGTATTGATCACAGTGAATCAGGCTGACCTGTAAAATATCTATTGTTCTTTCTCCCAGTTACACACTTGTTTATCTCTACATAGTGTGCAAAGCTCTTGAAGGCAGAAATACCTTTTTTAGGCCACGGAGTCATCTGGGGCAGAACAGGTGCTCGGAACACATCATATCTGAAGAGCTTATTTTTTTGCAAAACATGAGAAAACCTAGTGAGCAAGGCAAATCCTGTGTAACAAATGCGTATGAGGTGACAATCTTGCCTTCAACTTGAATACCATTTTGTCTGGCTGGGACAAAAACACCGAATAAAAGATTGTTTAAGATGCCCAGCTACAACTGAAATTAAAGTACCTTTCTGCATTTTATAAATTCCACACATTGCAACACCAGAAGGAGGAGGGCTTTTAATCTTGTTTCCATTCTTTATTAAGATGCTTTGTGTAATTAGTTGTGTTTCTATTGGAATAAATGGTGATTTGGAATTCATCCAAATTGAAAACCTAAATGAATAAGGAGCATTAGTGCTGGGTTGAATGCTAAAAAGAGGCAAACTTCTCTAGGGCAGATCTGTTCATGCTACTTGGCCCTGCTTAAATAAAATCTATAGAATCCATGTGGAATTTAAGGGTGAATGTAGCACATAAGAGGGATGGGAATGCAAAAGAAAACAGATTTTCAGCCAGAAGGGCAATTCACTTATAGTTTAATGAAAACCCCCTAAAACCAGACAGAATTATGTATGCTATGTTGAAATTTTGTTTTGGAATAAAAATGAAAGCCTATAAATAAATGCAAAAATATGACTGTGTATTTTACATTATTGAATTGAGTGTGTTTCAGGAGTGGTTGATACAAGGACTTTGTTGCCAAATGAAATTATGCTGTATTCAGGTGACAGTATTATAAAAGTACTCTTGATGTGCTGTAGGGCATAGTGTGTCATTGCTTCCAATTATAAATTCCACTTTGCAGCTGATTGTTTGGCCCTTTTAAAGTGTTCAAAAGGCATACAATTTTCACCTAGTTTATTCGGGCAGTTATAAATTATATATAATTTTTTTTCCTGCCCTTTTTTTTTTTTTTTTAGCTGAAGATTTGAAGACATTAATCTGTGATGCACACTTATTGCTTTGGGGGGGAAATGGCAAATGACTAACTTCTTTTTGTTTGGGCAAGTTGTTACTGATAACGCACGTTAACTTTCTGGGGATAAATATTTCATAAGGAGTTTTAGTGCACAGACTTGTGTACACGAACAGCAGCCACACACGACATGGTGGACTGGAATGCCAGAGAGAGAGCTGTCACAGTCCATTGTGTCAATCTATGAGCTGAGGTGAGACAGAATAAACCAAAAAATTCTCTTTGTCGGTTCTGGTGACATTTTGATTGTTGTGTGAAGAATCCAGATAAGGAAAGCAGAGGTTACAGAGTCTGGATACATGATCAAAAAGGCCTCCTGTTTGGTACTGGTTTTTGTAATGTGCCACATAAATCATGAACTGTTTGCTTGAATTTCAATGCCTAATACTCTCCTTAAAGCTGAAGGTAACTGGGCTTTTAGAACAGTACCCATGATGATTTATATGATAGGTACAGGAGGTCTCCAACTGTGTATGGATTTAATAGTTCACATGTTTATTTTACAGTTAAATAGACAATCAGATGAAATACTGAAAGTGCCGTAAATTTCTCATTATAGTGAGTGATAGAGGAAACATCTTTCTCTGCTGTTGGAAACCTAAATTACTCCTATGGAAGGCTTATTCTCCTTTGTTTATTGTTCTAAGGAAGCACTTTTCCTTTGTTTGGTGGTAACAGCAAAGACAAAGATGCTTTGTGTTCCAGCTCCACAATTGTTTCAAGTCGATTGATCCAATAGGAGTTTTCTATCATGAATTCCATAAGCAGACTACAGATCCCTCTTCTACATCACGAACCAAATTGGAAAAGTTTCCTTCCTTCTAATACATATGTGAAGGAATCAACTACAATTTGGCTGAATATTGAGTTGAGTTGCAAGTTTACAGGGTCTTCTAGAAGATGTATAAATTGGAGTCTTGCTATTCAAGTACCTCACTTCTCGGAAATACGACATAAGCTCTACAGTATTTAGTGATCTATACTAATAAGTTATTTTATTTCCAGAAATAAAATGGATACTAATGCATCTTTCTGAGTAGCTGTAAAATGTAACAAAAAATAAGCCATCTAGGCAGGCAACTTCATGCTCTGCTTCCTGAAATTTTGAGGTGAATAGTTAGTTGTATTGCTATGCAGAGACTCACTGCAATAACCCAAACCGGTTATGACAAAGGAGTAACACAATTTGGTGGAGAGCCAGATCAAAAAGAAGGGCTGCATTTTCTTATAACAAAAATTCTAGCTCGAATTGGACTATGGACCTGGCTCTGAATTCTTTGTCTTGTGATCCCATTTCCTCACTGAAAACAATAAAAACAGCCAGTCTTGAAGACCCTTTGGCTATGAATCTTTGTTACAAAAAAGATGGCATTCCTACCATCTCCCACTGTGCCATCAATATGTTGCTTTCTCAGAAGACTTTTCTTAGTATAAATGCATCACCTTCATTTCAAATTGCACTATAGTCAAAGTGTTCTCATACAAGCTTCAATTTAGTCTAAGCACAAGGGAAACCCAAGCCCGCAGTGTTATCTGTGCCTATGATACATCAGTCTAAATGTGACAGCCAGCTATTAGCAGTAGAAATTAAAATGCCTCCTTTAATACAAGAACGATAAGAAACAAAAGCTGGGAAGTTCACAGGAAAAAGCCCAATAATAGATGAACACCTACCCAAGCTTCGCTTCTTCAAGAAAAATCAAGTGTTATTTCTTACGCTCTCTTCAGAGTCTGTGGCATGACAAAAATACCACAGAATAAGACAAAATAAGCCTAAAATATTCTTGAACATCAGTTTTTCCTGGCCAATTACAAAAGAATATGCATAGCTAATTAGATCAGTATTCATCACTGAACCCAAATCTCTTAATTAGGGGATATGGGAGATGCTTCATCAGATCTTTTGTTCCCCCTAAATAAGATGATTGAACAGAAGGGACAATGACAAAATAAGTAACGTAACCTCTGTTTATAAAATATTGCGGTCATTTCAACATGAAGTATCCTATGGGAAAATGTGTATGACTTGGTCTCTACCAGGGATTGAAGGAGGTGGGCAAATTCTGCTTTGGACGATACATGAATAGACGGTGCAACATGTTTGGAACTTGTGAATGTGTTTGTAGCTCCCAAAATAGTTTTTACTGAAAATACGTTTCTTCTGTTACATCTCAGGAGTGACCTTTCCAGGGCCATCACAAAGTACAGATGTTTTTTCCTGGTCAGTATTTTACTTCATATTTTCTTTTTTCCTTGGCATGTGATTAGATTGAGAGCTTTTCCATATACAGAATACCATCATGTTCTGAACATACATAAAAGTTGTGTGTTGTTACTGTCTTTTGATCAATATTTTCCACTTGTGACATGCAGCAATTGGAAAAGAAATACAAGGCAGTCATCTATTAGTTATTGCAGCATGGCAACTAAAATCTTGGACTATATTTAAAATCTCAGCTTTAAATGATCCTCTGCACCAAGTGTAAGCAATTGGTTTGATCTAGCATTTCTTTACATTCTTTTTTACCCTGTCATAGCTCCACTTTAAACAAGACCATTTTCACGTGAATAATCCCCTCATACAATAAATTTTTCCTGGATACTTCAATAATCAACCTTTCCTATCACTTCTTTTGCCAGTTTTGTCCCAGTGTGTTTTGTGTGGCTTAGAAACTGAAGGTATTTATCCATGGAATGATTTTGATGATAAAAAATTTCCACAGATACGAACTGAGACAGAACTGCTTTCTATCCTTTTAAAAATGTAGTACTCTAAAGGCTCTTTCTAGATCTCCTTACCTTTGGAGCTTGAGGGTGTTGAATTTTTGTTTTGTCAAAGACAACCGTAAAACAAAATTGGCTAAAAATACATTCTGGTTGCAGCAGCGAAGCCATAAATCACATGGTACACATTAGAGTGTCTAGTATCAAAGGATCCCATGGGGAATTTAGGAAAAGGTAGTTAAGCAATTAATGAAGATATTTAAAATCCTAATATGGCAGAGACAGCTTTGAGGGCAACAAGGGATTAATATTTATTTAATAGATCATCAGATTTTGTGCCAAAGAAGAAATTTAACAGAAGCCACCCTACTCTGAATGCAAACATGCACAGTTTGAAGAATTTTTTGTGGCAGCAGTGACATCAGAACATCACGCTTTGTCATGATAGATGAGAAAAATATCTCGCCTTAAAGAGAAAATTACCTTTTGCTGCTTTTGACTGTTTTGGCTAAAACATACTTCAGTGATCCAAGCTCTGTCACAACACATTGAATACAATCCTCAAAGAGAAAGGAGCATAGTGCTGCTTTACAGAGGTGAAGTTGTATGGTTACTGGTTAGTTATATGATTGACAACAGATCACTGTAACTGCTCTGCAATGTTTTATGGGGTTTGATGTGATTTTTTTAAGAAGTTACAAGTAGCTGAATGAAACTCCCCAGCTACCTAAATTACGGGTCTCACTGGATGGGCAAACTTCACTTAGGCCAAATTATACTTCTCAGCAAAGCTCAAACTTCTGTGTTAATTATTAAGGTTTTCAGAAACTGTGTATGACTGACCATACCATTGTCTCTCAGATGCAGCCTGTTTCATTCTTTCTTTTTGCAGAAAACCTGAAACTCATAAAGGGCTCATCTTCCCTAGTGGTATTTCTTTATGTTTCCAGACATTGACATATTATCATTCTTCTCATTTAAAGGACTGATGAGCCTTCTGCGGAGGGTCATGAACAAAACTACTTTCAATGCATTTGTTCCTTCAGACGCAGGTCATGGTGTTGCCTTATATCCCCTACTCCGGGGAAAAATAAAACGATGTCTGAAACCTGGCTTGTCTTAGATCATCTCAAATAGAAGAGAACTAACAAACGGGTGACAACTGTTCCCTTGGTGAAAGTTCAGGGAGTTTCACATGCAGAGGTACAAAGCTGGAAAAAGCACAGGCAGTATTTCCACTGTTACCAGATATCCACACATGGTAAACACTAGAGGATTCTGTAAGTACAGTAGTACACCAAGATTTAATCTATTCTACAGTTGGCATTATTTCTTTTATAGCAGTTCAATAGCAATTATAAAATCACAATACAGAATTAATCTAAAAGCATTAGGAGAGCTATTCTTTACAGTTGCCCATGGTATCACAGAGGACTGAACAAAAAACCAGTGACAGGTTCAGAATGGAAAGCTTAGAGTCAACAACTCTCGCTGGACCATCAATCTATGTAATAATGATGAGGCAGATGGGATTCTTTTAAACTTCTGGTTAATATGTAGCAGGCTTTACTCTCTGCAGTTTCCTTCAGACCTTGAAACTGTTATACCCTTTGCTGAAATCCCAAGCAGCCTTTGGTTTTGACATGTTGATTTAAGGAGAATTTGTCAATAAACAGTTAATGATGGCATGTTTTAAAGACAGATCTACTGGTGTGCATTGCTGAGAAAGTAGCTTTGCATGTATCATTCTATTTTAAGTGACTGTCTCAAATTTACTGATAAAGATAATGCATTTATAACATGGTGAATTTAGTAACTACCACCCTGTATCCCACCTAAAATCACATGCTAATGAAAAAGATGGTCTAATGATTAGGGATGAAACCCGATGAACACAACACCATCCAATTAGCACTCCCCAGCTCGAGTACCACTGTTAACATTAAACGAGAAAAACAAAAATGGATATCAATTTACGTAATAGAAGATAATTGATGAAGTTGGAGGGTGTGATTATTTGTGATTACTTTACAGTCATGCACTGAAAGTAGGAGAGCCCCAGTTAGTAATCTCTGGCTACCTCTTTGAAGATAATGAAATTGGCTTCCTACTGATGATTATTCATTAACAATTAATTCTTTCTTGGTGATCTGCTTCATTTTCAGCTTCTCACCACAAACATGCAATGGAATAATTACAAGTGGAATGAAAAAGCAATTAGTGGCAGATAATGCCAACATCTGATTAAAAAACAGTAGAACAGATTAGCTGTTGTAACTGCAACTCTGCTGCCTTCAGCAGGGAGATGTAAGTTATCCAGCAATATTACAGTTCAAGCTGCGCTTCCCTTTTATTGCTTCCTCTACATCATAGTCTACCACATTAGATGCTTTCTTTTATTCTTGGGGGCATTGACTTGTTGTAAATAATTTCTAAAGATTAAGTATTATTTGAGATGACTTGTCATCCTTCATGCTGAGACTGTCAAGAAAGAAGGAAAAAATACTTAAGCCGAGTCATTTATTGCAGTTGCAAGCAAATGTAATGGGATTTTTTTTTTTTTTTGAGGGGAGGATGGCTGGAGGTTTGCTTATGTGGAGTGTCTGGAGACAAAGATTCTGGAAGTTTTGTTCCCCTCCCCTACACAGTATTTTCTCTTAAACACGAGAACACAACAACTATCATTTGTTGTACCAAATGACCATTGCCTTTACTGTCACAAGCTTAGCTTGTTTTCGTGAATTGTGTATTGTGATGCTGCTCATCCTCACACCGCACCACCTCAGAAATTCATAAACATATGCTATGATCTTTTAAAATTGTGCATGTTTTACCTCATGCAGTGCCTAGAATCCTGTAATTAACAAACACTTGCTTAACAAAAAATCCAACTAAGCAAATAAATGCTTTGCAGGAAGTCTATAAAATCTGTAGGGCATCTGAGACCTGAACTTAGGGCCCCTGTTGCATACACAAGCCAAAAGAACTGAAAGAGTTTCGGCCCTTCCAGGAACCCCAGGCTGTATTTTTGCATTGCAAATCCTTCAGCAGGGCAAGTTCCCATTTCCCAAGCAGAGTTTATGTGGCCATTCTCTGGACTACGTTTACTAAAAGGCTGCTTTTCAAATGCTGATTAAGGAAGTGACTTGCTATAACCTGATAATTTTACAGGTGCTTGAGAGAAGAAAGTTCACAAACAAGTGAATAAGCACAACTGGGGAGGTGGGAATGCAGATGTGTTAATGGCAGGAACCTCATTAACTGCTTGGTCAGAAAATGATCAATAACATGAAACTACAGGTTATTTTGGTTTTCAGTTTAGAGTCAGCACAGCGGTCAGCATTGTCATGGGCATATGGTCCACTGGCTATTTTCAAAACAAAGAAATAACAGAATTTTGAGGATTTAACATTGCTTGGTTAGTTTGAGGTCCTGAATGTTTCGTTTTCAGAAAGGATGACTAGATAATCTGTGCTTAGACATTTCTGTGAGGGAATCTGAAAATTACCTCCAAATAAATGGAAAACTGAGTGTTTTTAAAAGTTTCAACATTTAATTTGCTCCCAAAGATGCATGATGCAGATGTGCTGAAATATTTGTGAAAAATTCATGATTCGCCATCTGAAAGCTCCTTCTCTATCCTAAGGACAGTTAGGACATGATAAGAGGATAGCCCTTCAGCCACTCATACTTTATTCTTTGTTTTTTTCGCTGTTGCTTTTATTCTCATTTTATAATTTTTTCTACTTATTTTTCAGAAGTCCTGGCAAAATATTTGAAAAGACATGCCTTCTCTCTTCCCCCTCTCTCCCTTAATTATTTACTCTGCTTGCTCCCTGTAGAACCTTTACTTACTTTTACCTTATCAAATTTTTATTATCTCAACCAGGGCTGAGACATCATCATATTACATACCTTATTTCTTATCATACACCTATAGCTGTGGAAAGTGGGCATCAACAGGAAAAGCTTTCACAGCACTGAGCTTTTCTTTTTACCTGTTGGCAGCCACAGTACCACCATCTTCTCAGTTACATAGACTGTTATCGGTTTGTATTACCCATATATAATTAAAGAGTTAGATACGTGAGATGAGTTAGAAAGAAGCAGCAGCATACTTCCCTGCAAAACAGCAACATTTTCAGTCCAGAGAAAGCTTTTGTTTTGTCTTCTGTTGATACAGCAAATACTGACCTGCAAAACCCACAGTAAAGGACTCTAACCAAATATCCTAACCACATATTTGGTGGAGTATGAACTAGTCAGGCTAATCAGCCAAATGTCTCATGAGAATAATTAAGGGTGTTGCATAAGCAAGGACTTGTCTTACTACCATGTTTCTCCCACTTGGTAAACTTCTCATTTTGAAAAGTCTTTCCTCGCGCAGCTGAAACACATTGCTAAATTCCATTAAAAATGTCAGGGGAACCCCAGTGGCATTGGACCGATGGGTGGAGCTCTTTTTTTAGCACAACCTCCATTCAGCTATACAGGAATTTCTTGCACTTGGTTTATAAATGTAGGGGGGGGTTAGAGAAAAAAGAATTTTTTTTTTTTTGCATGTGCCTTTGTCTCAGTTGACTCACCTGCTGACACAAGGTTGTGTAGTTGGTGCTTGGAGATGTATCAACCAAGTTCGAAAGTAAAAAAGGGAAAGAAAATAATAGAAATTGCAATATTTGTGCCAGCTAGTTTTGACTGGCTAAATCTGTGCCCCATGTACTAGAACTGTGTTACTAACACTGGAAGAGCACTTTCAAGCCAAAAATCATCTCCTAAGGAAGCTCTTGAATGTTTCATATTTTTATTTGTTATGTCAAATATAAAATAGATACCACAGAGGTAAAGCATTGAGCTAAAAATACGCAGCAGTAAAGAGATGGCCAGTTCATTCATGAATGCCAGTAAAATAAGAATCCTCAAATACTAGATCACATTTGTTGATGCATTGTTATATGTTTCTTCAGGGTTTTTTTCTCCTTTCATTTTTTTCTTCCAGCACCTGGGAGAAATCTCACAATTGGTGCCACTTGTTCTTGTGGGTGACTTCAATTTACCAGGTATCTGCTGGAAATACAATACAGCAGTGAAGAAACAGTCCAGGAGGTTCCTAGAGTGTGTGGAGGACAAATTCCTCACACAGCTGGTGAGGGAACCAACCAGGGAAGCTCCCTGCTGGACCTGTTGTTCTCCTACAGAGAAGGACTTGTGAGTGATGTGAAGGTTGGAGGTCGTCTTAGCCACAGTGACCATGAGATTATAGAGTTTTCAGTTCTTAAGGCAGTAGGGAAGGGAGTCAAAAAACCTGCTATCTTGGATGTCTGGAGGGCAGACTTTGACCTTTTCAGGAGAGTGGTTGGTAGAGTCCCTTGGGAGACAGTCCTGAGGGGCAGAGGAGTCCACAAAGGCTGGACAATCCTCAAGAGGGAAACCTTCAAAGCTCAGGAACAGGCTGTAAGAACAGCTGTAAGACAAGTCTGCGGGGTGGAAGACTGCCCTGGCCGAACAGAGAGCTTTGGCTGGAGCTCAGGAAGAAAAGGAAACTCATTGGCCTATGGAAGAAGGGGCAGGTCACTCAGGATGACTTTAAGGATTTTGCAAGACTATGCAGGGAGAAGATCAGAAAGGCTAAAGCATGGCTTGTGTTTAGTGTGGCCACCACCGTAAAAGACGACAAAAAATGTTTCTATAAATACATAAACAGAAAAAGGAGATCTAAGGAGAGTCTCCATCTTTTGCTGGATGCAGGGAAAATGTAGTGACCAAGGATGAGGAAAAGGCTGAGGTATTGAATGCCTTCTTTGCCTCAGTCTTCAATGTAAGACCAGCTCACTGAGTGCTCAGCCTCTTGAACTAGAAGGCAGAGATGGGGAGCGGAATGAAGCCCCCGTAATCCAAGAGGAAATGGTCAGTGACCTATTGAACCACTTAGATGTGCACAAATCTATGAGGCCAGATGACATCCACCCAAGGGTACAGAGGGAGCTTGCCGAAGTGCTCACCAAGCCACTTCCCATCATTTCTCAGCAGTCCTAGCTAACCAGGGAGGTACCAATCGACTGGAAGTTGGCCAATGTGACACTCATCTACAAGAAGGGCCGGAAGGGGGATCCAGGGAACTACAGGCCTGTCAGTCTGACCTCAGTGCAGTGGGAGGTTATGGAGCAGGTCATCTTGAGTGCCACCATGCGACATGTACAGGTCAACTGGGTGATAAGGCCCAGTCATTGTGGGTTTATGAAAGGCAGGTCCTGTTTGACCAACTTCATCTCATTCTGTGACAAGTCAACCTGCTTAGTGGATGAGGAAAGAGCTGTGGATGTTGTCTGCTTGGACTATAGTAAGGCCTTTGACACTGTTTCTCTCAGCGTTCTCC
>NW_010419224.1:56665-61845 GCF_000710305.1 Buceros rhinoceros silvestris
ACTGTCTGCCTATGGCTTGGATGGGTGCAGTCTCTGCTGTATAAAAAAATGGCTGGCTGTGCCCAGAGAGTGGTGGTGAATGGAATTCAATCCAGTTAGTCGCCCGTGGTGGCCCCCAGGGGTCAGTATTGGGGCCTGTTCTCTTTAATATCTTCAGCAATGATCTGGATGAGGGGATTGAGTGCGCCCTCGGTAAATTTGCACTTGACGCAAAGTTGGGTGGGTGTGTCAATCTGCTTGGAAGTCAGGAAGGTTTACAGAGATCTGGGCAGGCTGGATCGATGGGCCAAGGCCAATAGTTTGAAGTTCCACAAGACTAAGAACCAGGTCCTGCTCTTTAGTCACAACAACCCCCTGCAACACTACAGGCTTGGGGAAGCAAGTCAGTATCACATTCCCCTGTGAGAAGGCACGCTTCCCATACTAACCTACCACCATGAATCTGTTTTTTCCTTATAGTACCAAACACATGCAGGAATAATCCTCCTCATGATTCCCCAATACCAGTTTATCCCTCGTGAGTGGTCATGTGATTGGCCTGTTCGTCACCATTTGAGTTTCATGGGTTGGGCTTCTGATAACTTGCGAGATTAGTAACCTGTTTTAGATATGAAAGCCTTTACAGCAGGCTTTTGTCAGCCACCTTACAGGAAGTATGGTTAGGCAAAAGGCAGACGAGTGTCTCATTTCTGAAACAGCAGAAACACTACCTAACCTTTCTTGTGCCTTGGGCACCTGGCTGCTGGACTTCTCTTGTCTTTCCTAAAAGGCTTTAGAAAGCAAGAGCTGTAGTTTGTCTGCAGAGAGGAAAATGCTGCCCGGGGGTGGAAGGTACATGGTGCTCACAAGCCTGTGGTTACTGTTGAGTACTGGTTTTAGATCACACAGATGAAACCAGGACTGTTACTCAGCTGTAGCAAGCTGTCAAAATCAGAAGCACCAGCAATAAACACTGAAATATTCAGGAAAACAAGGGTTTTCATTTTTGTTTCATTGGCAAAAGTCTCTCTGTTGCATTGCTCAAAAACCATTTTCTTGTTATCTTTAGCCACTAATAATACTGATACTTTCCTTGAGTTCTCTTTCACACCATGATCAACAGATTTCATCTTTGAAAATCTTACAGATGACATGTTTCTACTCTAGTTCAAAGTCTGTCTACATCTCTAGATTCTGTTATCCTCCGTTTAAGGTCTTCCTGCGTTGTAACACTGGCAGCTGTGTGTTTTACACTCATTACTTTTCTCCTACTGAGTATGGGGGTGATGTTTTAGAGAAACAGAGGCAGATCGTCTGTTCCTGCTGCTTTCCTCAGACCTCTCACACACACTTCTCAATCCATTGCTGTCACTAAGAAATGAGAAAGCATCACATCCCAGACAGCCACTCACTTACCGTCTGAAGTCATAGCTGAGTCTCACCTCCTACTAATTCTTCTTTTCAAATTGTGACTGTGACAGTTTTCCTGTCCTTATGCCTACTTGAACTGTCAGATCACATCAACCACCCTTCTGATTTCTCTGCTGACCTTTCCTTCACCTTCATGTTAGAAACAAGCTTTTCTATTTTGACTTCTAATGCTTAAAACTGACTTCACAGCTTAAATCTTCTTTGGCATACGTAGGCAGAATAGGGAGAAGTTCAGATTGTCTAGTGAGAGATTATGCGGTGAGAACTGGAAGAACAAAGCTAAGGGTTAGCATGCCACCTTAAACCCACTGTTACAAGCTACTGGTCCTAACACTTAGGTGTCAAAATCCAGTCTAAGGAAATTACTATAATGCAAAACATGATCATTTTACTTAAAAGTTTAGTCCACATGTCTTTGGACTAGTAAAGAAGTCCAGATAGCAAAAGGTCTGAAATAATCCATAAAAATGCCAGCACACAAAATGAATTAAGATTCATGTTAAATTGTAATCAGTTTGTTTTACTAGCATAGTGTTGTGATTTTACATAAATAATACACCAAACCAGATAACCTTTTCTTTGTGGCTAATATTAAGGACTAATTTATTGTGCCTGTGGCTCCCTGGTAGTTCAAGATGAATGTAATGTGGCAGAGTTCGGTGACAGGTCCAGGGACCGAAAAAGTCTTTACATGAAAAAGTGTCAAGAAACCACATTTCTGCACCTATTCCATTTGCTAAACACCATCCTCCACCCCACGTCAAGAAAAAAGGAAACAAAAAAAACCCAAAACCAAACCAAACCAAAAATCAAAACAAACCCTGTGACTACCAAAGGGCAAGATTTATGTACGTGTAATTCAAAGGGGAATGTACTGCAGAGCTCTGTGTGCTGCTCGAAGCTTCTGTGCTGTCCTTCTCTTCTGTCTCTACCAGAGTACTTCTTTCCACTGGGTAGACACCTGCCTCAGATTTTTTTCCACTGAGGTGGGGATCGTGTACAGCAAAACATGGTATGTTCTGTTTTCTCATTTCCCTTCTTTACTGACTCCCAATCTGGACTTTTAGGCTAAAGTTTTCATGGGTGACTGGTGGCAATGGCAAGCACAATGGTGATCTCTAGTCAGTAAGGAAGATTGAGATCTGTGATGGTTCTGTGAGTGAATATTCAGGGCCTCATTATTTTCCTGCAAACATGAAAAGGGTTCAAAGTCTTGAAAAGCCTCTCATGGCCAGTGCTGACCTCCCCACGGCTCTTAAATAAGTCCGTGAGAAAGCAAGCTTGTTCAATGATAAGGTGGCAATGTCTACATCAGTCACCTGGAGCTCTAGTCTTCTGTGGAAATTAGTGCCATATACTCAGTGCCATACTAATCTGCGAGCTGTGTGATCCACAGGCAATAACAAACCAACTGAACTCCACCCAAAACCCCATGTATCACACACGCCTGTGGAGAAGATAATAAATCCAAAATTTTTGGTTTGTAAACTTGTTTTGTTTAGCACATTGTTACTAAATATTCTTACAAGTAGCTATTATTTGCAGGTAAGATGAAAACAGGTACTAAACTGCCTTGAAGTTAAATTGAAGGGGGAAGGAATGATGTTCATAGCTGAGCTGCTTTCTAGACTTGCTGGTACAAATAGTGTGAATGGCAAGCCTATAATACAACATGTCCCTTTCAGAAAGTCTGAGTTTTCCCTGGAAACAGAGCAAAGCTCTGTATTCTCCAAACGGAAAATGTATTTCTCCTTTTATTGAAACAGTAGAAGCAGGACCACATAGCTCTCTTTTTTTATACACAGTGTGTGGTGGTTGGTATTAGGTAAAATGGTTGAACTATCTTCCTGACCAGGCACTTTTCCTAAGGGCAGAATTTTATCCTTCATGACTTAAAGCAAATATTACAAATAAATTTGCAGTTCACAGAGCCTTTTCCACAGAGGTCCACCCTAGCCAGGCAGTCCCCAGCCTATTATATCATTGCAAGGGGCTCATCCTTTTCTAGTGCAGGACTTTGTGTAGTTGTTGAACTTCACAAGGTTGCTGTTGGCCTTTTAGTCTCTCAGGGTCCCTCAGGTCTGCCCTCAAGTGTATTGGCCAGCTCTCTCTGAATTGGTGTAGGCTGCAAAGAACTGAAATATCTTTAATTAAAGACAGGAACTGGGCTCCTCCTATCACTACCACCCCAGTTATGACTCAAATCCATGACTCAAGTCCACAAGTCCTTATTTTTCTCCCTGGTAAGCTTTCAGTAGGCATTTGTGCCTCTGAATATGCCCGAAGTGCTGCTATCTTCTCCTGGAGTCTCTCCTGCATCTATGTCTGGTGAGATTGTGGGAGCAGCTGTCCCTCTTCTCACCACTGCGGTGGAGCCTTTCAGGAGACATTATTGGGCACAATGCTTGCATAGGACACTGCAGCTGAAGCAAACTGCTGCATTCACTTGAACACAGCAGCAGCATCTGAGAAGCAGCAGGTTCCATTTATGTAATAGCTCAGCTGTCAGTCTAAATGTGGTAAAAAGATTTTGTCTGTGATTTACTTGATTTGTTTTCATACTATTTCTGCCTGAGCACAACCAGTCTTCCAGTGCAGGCCTGTAACTACTGAAGCCACTAAGTATTTTATCACTACTCAGACTGGTGCTATTGAAATCAGTGAGGAACTTTTGCCCTTAAAAGGATTAATATTGACATCTAACAATGACTCCATATATCATCTGACTTCATGTTCATTTAACAGTTGGACGTGGTGATCTTAAAGGTCTTTTCCAACTTAAATGATTCTATGATTCTGTGAATTTGAAAGGAAGCCAATGGAAGAGTAGAGTTCAAACTGTTACAGTCTACTCAATTTATCCTCTGCAGACTCTAATTTGAAAAAATAAACTCAAAAGTCCCATTCTTAAAGAACTGTTTTCTAATAAATGAGGTGGAATAATTCATATGTTAGCATGTGGGTTTTTTCCCTTGCTTCTGTATGGTCTCTGCAAGTCAGGATACAGTAAGATGCTACATTTTTAATTAATTTATTGAACGAGAAGGTTGGGGTGAGGAGAGAAGCAAACATTTCTTACTATAAAGTGAGATCCAGACCCTCATTAGAATATATATGATAGATTTGTTCATACATTTGCTGTTTACCCTCAGAAGAAAGTGATTATCTCTTCCTAAACTTACAGAATAGTCTCAGCTTCTTGCCTTTCAGCCTATCTGTTCCTCTGGCATTCAGCTCCTAGATTGTTTCCAGTGAATGCTGCTGGACTGTGAGAAGCTCTTCATGAAAACCTGAAGTCTTACACAAAGGAAATATCTCAGCAGCTGACTGAGTCTAAAAATGGTTGAAAATGAGCTGGGAGAATAACAGGAAGCAGTTTTAAAGCTCTAAATATTGATCTCCTCAAAGCTTACATTAATTCTCTTTACACTTACAGTAAACTGTGGTCCCAATCCCCGCTTAGAGTTTATTGTAAAGAATTTTTGTAGCCTACAGAAAGACACTTTTCTGGTGTTGAGACCTTTTTTTTCTGTTTCTACAAGCAAATGTGAAATTTCACAGCTCTTTTATCACATTACAGAAGTCCCCCTATGCTGTGCATCTTGATCATGCAGACACAAGGAAATCAAGCACTTACCAGGTTACCCAAGCACAGCTGAATGAACAGAGCGTACTAAAAATACATGTATACACTCCACAATTACGTATGTGCTACAGATATTATGTTGTTTTGCAAAATGGAAAAGAAAATCCTTTCACCAAATGAAAAC
>NW_010419225.1:0-6035 GCF_000710305.1 Buceros rhinoceros silvestris
CCGGAGGCGCGCCGGCGGTAGTCCTGGTATATCGGGCCGAAGCTGTCCCGGATTTTAGGCTGCCATCCGCCTTTTGTTCTGTTGCCGGTGTGCAGTCGGCGCTGAGCTGTTAGAGGTACTTCAGCGGCCTGGTGGTTTCTTTGGGTGCCCAGTGGGCGGTTAAGAACGTGCTGCGGGGGTGGATGAAGTCACGGGTCTGATCTGATCCTTTCAGGTTCTCTCCGGGACACGGTCAAATAACCTTCTTAGAAAAGTGGCTTGAATACCTCCAGTGCTGCCAGCCCTGCCGGGGTTGCAGTGGTGGGCCTGACCCTCCAAACCCAGGAGATTCTTCATTCATTTTTTCTTTGTATTTGCTGCTAGATTTTCAAGTCTGGGACTTGACCTCCAACATTTCTCTGAAGCCACAACAGCTACATGCCAACCTCTCTTTTAAATTAAACTTGAAAACCTCACAATCCCACTGTCTCAAGAGTGAAGCAGTTAAAAAAATATATACCACAAGGCCCGTAAAATCAGAAGAGCTGGCAAGCTTGTGGCTCTTCTCTTGTTCCCCAGTAAACCACAGCAGAATGGGGAGAAAAAGTATCTGCTCGGTTTGCCTTGCATTTTTCTGCAGAGGTTGTCCAAGTTGCTCTAGATTGATTTTCTCAGAACCTGCGTGATAAAGTACTGCAAATACTGGTATGGAGGTCCTGGGCCACCTTGGCTAAGTAGATGATTACAGGTTCCCAAAGCCAGAGTCTTCTGCCATCCAGCATGTTCCCTGCTCAGGCTGTGTGAATACAGGCTATTTTGTATTCCGAAATCTTCCACCATTTCCTTCGCTTTCCAGTGTTTTCGCTTGTGCAAAGAGAATAAAAGCGTCAGTAGGCCTGCAATAGATGCATGAACCTTGTGGTTAGGTCTTGCACCTGAACAGGAGTTCAAAATCTCTTCTGGCTCAAAGGCACACCTGACTTCCGGCCTTGTATCCTGAGACAGTTGTCTATCCGTTGACCTGTGTCACCTTCTCAAACGGAGGCATTGAGTCTCCTTATAGACATACCATTCCTAGTATTTTTTTTTTAACAGCATTTGGAGAATATGGGCTGTGAATCCCAAGCAGAAGATAAAGTTTTCCCCTCATGAGCACTGAAACATTCGTAACACCAAGGATGGACAGACTTTAAGAGAATTCTCTTTGGAATCTTCTATCTAGTAATTTTAAGCGTTACCTTTCCGGCATATCAGTCAGCTCTTCACTGCCCAGATCTTGCCCTGCTAAGGAAGGTCTGCTGGATGGTCTAGACTTCCCTCCAGGCACCAAGAAGCAAAGATATGTCAGCTGCCTAGGTCCATTTTTTGCAGTTAGTTGCCTTTTCTCATTCTAGCCCAGAAGCCGCCCTGCCCTCTTTCCATGCAACAGCAGCGAAGTCACAGTGAAACTGGGAATATCTATAGCACCAGAAGACTTGGTGTGAAGCTGGTTGTTTCACTGTACATGACCTTTGCAAGGGAGGACTGCCTCTGCCCTCTCTGTTTCCAGACTTCACGAACTGGAGCCTGGTGCTCTCCACATAGTCTGCATCCTAGGCTCAGAAGGATGCAGCTTGTGTCTGTGCCATGGATGAAAGACCCACAAATGCAGGTTTCCTACCAAGAAATCTACGAAGTGACACAAGAACTTTCTTTGAAAGGTGTTGAAAATGGTCAATGAAAATGGACTACCTTTCTTTTCTGCAGCTTGTGTTATTTCACCTTTAGTAAAGGCTCACAGGCATCTCACTTGTCAAGAAGGCTTGTACCGTGTAAACGGTAGCGTATGTACCATGAATAATTGCAGAAGATCTGGCTTATTTTCTGCATGATTAAATCAAGCAATAGTAATTTTTACTAGTTTTTCTTTTTAATTAGCAAGGCAGTTTCCCTGTAATTCACAGACATTCCATATGAGAACAGGGGATAGAGATGTGGGTTGGTTTGGGGGTTTTTTTAAGTGGAAAAATGTGATTGTGAAATTAGAAGAAGCTGCCAGGAGAAATCAGAGGTGAAGGTAGTTTCTTTAGTTATTTTAAGGTTTTGATATTGTATTAATGACTCAATTTTTAATGACTCGGTAGTTAAGAAACTTTCTATATCTGATACTATTTAAGACAAGTCTGTGTGGTACAAGTTCCAAGGTGATAATGCCACGGATTATTAGTATCAGTTATCTCTTTTTCATACAGTGAAATATGCTAAGTTTAATGTAAATATTTCCTAGACAAATGACTGCTCTAATTACCCTACTACTTCTGATCTGCAGAAAATATGCTGTCTATGGATCCCATCTCATGATGCAACCTTCCCCGTAAAATATCATAGGTGCCATATTTTATAATTAAACTTACCTTCACTTAGTACATATATGCAGGCTATTCATTTTGTTTCCTGCCTTACCTCTCAGTTTTCAGAAAACTGAAGGGCAGATGCTGAAAGGCACACTGCATCTTTTTGCGCTCAGTGTAAGATTTGATCATCGATTTTAACAACAGCAAAGGCTGTGCCTTTCAACACTGATATTTTCAACAGTGAGAGAAGAAGGTTTAAGTCTGTCCAGTTTTAGTGTATCTTAGTTTATCTCAGCGCTTCGTATTACTTAGAGAACAACATATCTGCTGTCTAAGTCAGAAAAAAATACTCAGGGCATGTAAATTCCAAATGAAAGTGAGAAGCCCAGCTAGGACATTTTCATTAATAAGAGTTTCCTGGAGCCATGTAGTCTTGTATTTAAGGGTGTGTTGGTTATTTATGGCAGAGAAAAGGAACGGACATGTTGATGTTCTGGAACTTTTCCGTTGTGCATTGTTTCTCATTTCACAGTTGTATTTGGCATCCATTTTCCTCCAGCTAATAAAGAATATTAAAGAACTTATTTTTCTGAGAAGTTGTGCGCACATTTTACAAACCAAACCTTTCAGCCAGAAGTGTGAGAGGTAGTGCTTCTACCTACCAGAGATGGTAAATATATAATAAGACCAGCAAAGGTCTGGCAACGATCCTTTTCATGGACTACCCTTGTTTTCTTGTAACATGTATTATATAATACAACCAACAAAGCAAATTTGGGTCTGCCTGAATGTATTCAGGAAAGCCAACAAAAAAACCTCACACTGGCTGTGATAAGAGCAGGAGTAGCCTCTGTCCATGCCAAGAATAACCTCCAGGACTGTGGATAGTGTATGTGTTTTGGTGCACTCACAAAGCAACAGCTCTTTCCTATGAGGTCTCAGTGGAAGCATCCCTGTGCTGTCAAGTTGGCACAGAGCTATTCTTGGAAATAAGTACACTGACTCCAGAGAACTAAACTCTTTGTGATTAATATTTTTCAAATACAGGGAATTTTCTTCATCATTAGGCACCTATGCCTGTAAACCCAGTGACGTGTTTGCAATATGTAGCTAAAGGGTGTCATGGGTCAAAGCTGTGCTGGCCACTAGATGAAGGACAGATGCTCTCTATTAACTTCTTTCCCTTCCCAAAGAGGAAGAGAAAGGGAATAAGGGAGAGAGGCTTATGGCTTGGAAAAGAAAACTAAAACTGCCTTAATGAAAATAATAAAATGAAATATACACAAATATATACAATAACAACACCAAACCCAACCCACCTGATGGCAGTTGCCACACTGTATGATGCCGTGTGCAGGCACTGGGGAAGACCCAGACTGGACTCAGCAACCAACAGGAACCAGATGCAGGAACTGGCTTCTGGAACTGGCTTTGGGAACACATGGATTAGGATTGCAGGCAGAACAGACAGAGTCCTCCTTGGATACCAGCCACTGAAAAAGAGGCTTGACCCTTGTGATCCCTCAACTTTATATTGAATAAGACATTTGTGGAATGGTCAGCGTAGGGTCACCTGTCCCGTCTACTCCTCCCCCACACACTTACTGCACCCCCACAGTGGCACACAGGATGGAGCAGTGACCTTGGTCTGCACAGGAGCCAGTCTAGGCAAGAGATTTCCTGCACCCCAGTCCCTGGCAGTAACTGTGAACATCAAGCGCTGCCACTTCTAGCAGCAGACACTGTCTGCGAAAATACACCGTTAACTTCAGACAGTGCAGTGAGTTAGAAGAGACTGAGCTGGAAAGTAAAATCACTGAACAGAATGAGTTCTGTTCTAGCTCAAACCAGGACAAAAGGCTCAAAAAAGTTCTCTGGCCTTCTCTGTGTGCAGGAAAACCATATGGTCTATTGTAATATTTGTGTTTGCAGGGAAAAGCAGTGAGGGACTTTGATCTACTTACCTGCCATAACTTAGATAGTGCCATGAATTTAAAAAGAAATGGAAAGAAAAACACAACTTGCCAAAAACAATTAAATTGAAGGTACTTGCTTTCCTTTCACTGGAAAAAAACTCTACGTCAGATGCCTGAAAAATACATGGTGTGGAAATGCTGGATTCACTACCAGGAATAAGACCCTTACAGTCAGCAGTGAAGGTCAAGCTTCTCCCACGCAGTACAGAGACACGAGCAGGTAGATCTCCTGTAGATTGCCACACACAACCAGATGTCAAAATCTTTATGTACAAGTGGTCTGACCAGGTTCATTTGTGCATAGGACAGAGGACGGGGGCTCCAACTGTTGAGTCCTCACTAAGTATGTTGGGTCTGTCTTGACTAGCAACAATAAACAATTTTTTTGAACAGGTCTTTTGTCTCTTTCTGAGTTAAGCAGTCATTATGTAATGATTTTGCCTCAGACCCTTGCTTGCCTTATCGTCCAGAAACCTCAGAGCAAGGGGTGTTGCACTTTTGGCCTTGATATAAGCAACTCCCTCCTCACTGGTGTTGTTCATGTCCATCATGTCTGTTAATGCTCATTCTTTTCACCCTTACTCTAGTGCATCTTCTGATAGATGCTTTCACTTGCAGAGATCTCCATTTGTGCTTCTTTCAGATGAGTCTTGATTCTTCAACTACTAATGTCTACAGAGGCTACAGTAAACTACTGTCTGAGAAGGGACCCACTGCTGATGTTCCTCTGCTAAAACAACCTACATGCTGTAAACTAACAGCTGCAGGCCTGCTTCCCAGTTTAAGCATTTGGGCTATCCTGCAGTTGATTCTACTGGCCATGTAAAGTTCAGCACATGCTTAATCATCATGTTTGATGCGTCCCATTGCTGAGTCCTTTACAGTAGCATAAGAGGTCAGTCTTCGGGTCAGTGAAATAAGATACAGCATAGTTCTTGGAGAGAAATGAAGCTAAATATAAGCTTCTGAAGAAACACTGACAAATGGTAACAATCTTACTAACTGTGGAAGGGTTGGTGGAACCAGTCCTAGAACTAAGTCTGATTTATGGATAAGAAATTGAAGAGACTTACTTTGCACAGTAGTGGAAGGGACTAATTACATAATGAAAAAGAGGATTTATGAGAGTCAGAAGCTAATTTGGATTTGTAATTGCCAGAGAAGCATGGGAATCTGCAAAAAAAACCAAAACAAAAACAAACAAAAAAACCCCCATTCGTATACTCTTAACATTGCAAAGCCCTCCATTGACTCTCCAGCATCAGAGTATTATATTCAATAATTATACTGCCTTGCTCTGTACAAATTTCAGCTGCATTCCTTCTTTAGTGATTCTTGTCACTGTGCTGTTCGGTCTGTTTCAGTCATGCCTTTTTGCTCACCAATTTATCAGCTATATATTGACATGCTTTCTCTATTTCTACGAGTCCCACGAAGAAATGTCCCCTGTACTACAAAGCTTAGTAAGCTGATGCTTCACATTTTCTGTGCTTCAGTCCATGGCCTGAACATGTCTGATCAATGTCAGATGAATCTGAAGCATCCTAAGCTGTTATGAACTTTACATGCATTCCAGAGCTGATCTCTGCATCAACAGGAGACATTTGACCAGAATTCATGTAACTCAGCTTTGCTGCCGGTTTCAGTGAATCTTGAATAAATGGCTAGAATTTTCAAAACTCTCCCTGCACAAAGTTTCCAGGCAGCTGCACAATCTCTTCCTGCTGGACCATATCCCAGGAAATAA
>NW_010419225.1:6106-19603 GCF_000710305.1 Buceros rhinoceros silvestris
CAAGGAAATAAATATGCCTTCTGCCATACTATCCTTGGACTGCACTGTAAGCCTGTTTGGAACCAAATTTCTGTGTATCAGCATAAAAGCAGCAAGACAAAGACAGCTCAGCTAGAGGTGAGGTGGAGATCTGTAACAAATGCTTTCCAGGGGCATATGAAGTTTGGTGTTTACATGGTTCATGGCATTCCTCCTGTCAGTCTTGCCATGTCTTTTTTCGGATGTGGGTTTCAATATTGTTTAACACAGTGCATCAGAGCTTGGGATATTGTAGTATTAAATAATGTGCAAAGAACGTACCTTAAGGTGAGGTGTTGGAGGACACAATAGTAAAATCCATTTAACAGAGGCAACTTTATCCTTTCTGGGCCTGACTTTTGAATTATTATTGTTTGGTATGTCTCGGTCACCCTAGTTAACCGTAGTTCTCTTGCAGGATACTAAGTGGTCTGTATTTGTACGTAAACAAAAATTCTAACTCTAGTAAAGAAGATAATCCTAGCTTATTTGAAAGTCAGGTTGAAAGGTGTTTTCGTAAAAGCAGTTAATTTTTTGCATTAGGTTAAATATTGTGGCAAATTCTGTAAACATTCCAGGAGTTTCCATGAAGGTGGACCTATTTTTGTCCTCTGTTGTGTTTTTATTTTTATACAAAAACATCTCTACCAGTTATGTACAATCCTAACCTAGTATCCACTTAATTACATATCTGCGTACATCCTCACATCCTCCCTTCTGCTGTAACAAGCACTTTCGCTTTCACTAGTTTGCAGGTTGACAGCAATCTCAATCTGTCTCTGCACATCCCTAGTAAAACCAAAGGAGCCGCCCACCCAGGGAGTAACTTGTAACATCAGGGCTGTAACATTAAGCTTCTTCACGCAGAAAACTATTTTCCATAAAACACTTCTTAGAACATGTGTAGACAGCACTGGAGACATCAGAAATGTATATACACGCTGAAAATTGTGCAACTGAGCATGCTCTGTCTTGTTCCCCATCTTTGCCAAGCTGGATGTCTAGGCCACTTCCTTCCCCACTTGGGTCACCTGAGATACAGCAAACAGCCATCCCTGGGTCGTAGATCCCCATTTGCCACCACTGAGCTTAAAACTGATACACATTCACAATTGGCTCTGTTCAGTGCTCCCTGCTCTGAAGCACAGATCACTAGGAAAATGACAAAGGATGTTCTTGAGACAGGTACTACGAAATCATGAGGCACAGATTGAATTAATGCATGTATTGGCTTAGATTAGGGTTTGGCAGGTGCTTTTTCTGCCAAGAGTATGAACTTCTTCTCTGACCCTCTGCTGCATTGTGTTAGCATAAATCTTTGCACACATCCACACAATAAGACAGATGAAGGAAACAATTTTTTTTTTTTTTGTAATTAACCTCCCCTCAAGGTATTTTTTATTTGAATAGTTCCCCTGCTGTGAGTTACACTGAGCACAAACACCAAGTCACTGTAAGGCTGGTAGGAGGTAGGGAATAAACATGAATAAACAGCCAAGGGCAAAAGTTGAAGGAGCGCTCTTGTCATGTGTCAAGCCACAGTCCTGCACTCAATGCTGTCAGTCTGGGAGAAATGGTGAGTTCAACCTTCAGCTATGTGCCTTAGCCACTAGCCTGGATTATTTCAGGCTTGGCCAGGGACCCAAGCACACTTGCAATAGCCAGGATGGAATGACAGTAGGAACCTGAGGAAAACAGGGAACTTGCCCTTTGTCCATTATCTGAAGCAACATAATGACAATTGAGGGAGAAGAGATGTGTCCCTTATTGCACAGATCATCTGGGCTCTGCTCTCTGTGAGCCCACACCTCAGCATGAGAGCAATGCTCATCCTCCACAAACCTCTACAACCAAGTCATTTGGGGTCTATAACAAGTCATTTAGATATCCCTCGAAAAGTGAAAACTACCTTGCCTGGGAGAAGTACCTGGGTTACAGGAGAACATCCATCCAGGAAGCCTTTATTAGGCTCCTAATTCCAATTTTATAGGTACTTCAGTGAAGGCTCAGTAAAGATGCTTCAGTTTGGCCTGCTGGCTGTTGTGAGCTCCACATGCTGAATGACTCTTCAGCCTGTACCTCTTCCCTGTTTTCTGCATGGTGCTGCTGTGGAATGCAGCCTGGATCTGAACATAAGTTATGGGCACTGCAGCACACTCACAATTTTAATGTTCCTCATACTTTGGTTAGTCTGCTAGTTCTCCTTCTTTTAAGGGAAAATTGAGAACTCAATAAATTAAAGCCAAGACACATTCTTTGCTGAACCTAAAATATATTGCAAATCCATACAGGCATCTAGTGAACAGGGGAAAAGGCTCACAGGAAACAACCTGCTGAGCACAGGGCACTTTTTCTAGGTGAAAGGAAATTCCTGTTGTCTCATTCCTTATCTCCATTTTGCTTTTCTACACAGCTCTGTAAACTGAGGTTTTGTTGTCTTGCCTTTCTTGATATGCACCATCAAGCAGCAGTTCCACCATGCCTTGCTCCAGACCCCTGGCCTTGCACATGGTTTTCTTTTTCATGCCTGTAATTAGCAAGACTAAAGCTAAGGAAGACTCTTGGAATGTCTTCACCTTTAAGATGTAGAATAAGCACAGTGTGTGAAGTCACATTTAGATGGAGTGTCTCCTGGCTTTGGACATGCTGGCGCTAGCATAAATATTTTGTGTTACATCTTGTGCTACCTACCTCCCCAACTGGCATTTGTGGCCTGAAACCCTATCTCAGATTTAAACACCAGAGAATTTTCTCTCCCTGAAGGCGCATGGATGAAACAACAATACCATCATATGTCAATGAAAACATCACCTACAGAGGTGGTTAAGGGCTTGTTTGGGAAATGGAATAGCTTGAGTACAATAGGGGAGGGTGCTTCAGAGGATGTTAACCATGTCCACAGGGTGCTCTGACCACCTCATTAGGCTAGAGGGCACTGTCCACTCTGCTTTTGAAGCGTGGACATCCTTAAAAAACAAAAGTGAAGGTATAGAGGCAGAAAAGTCTGCATCAGAATTGAAGGTGATGGTGCAAACAGTAGTGCCTTGATATGGACAGGGAAATGCAGCTTTCTGGTCCCCACTCCAGGGAGTGCTATTTTTGTGTATTCAGGTGCAGAAGCCATGTATTTTTTACGCAGAACAGTTAGTCTTGCTGAGGAAGTTGTGAAGAAACTTGTATTTACCATGACAGTCAAACTATGATTCATCCTGCCCCTTATTACAGGCAGCAACCTTGACCGATCTTGTGCAATCCTACCACTTTCCCGGACCTCAGAGGAACACAGCTCTTTGTGTTGAGCTATTCCAGAATGGCCTGATTCCTCCCCCAGAGAAACCCACACAAGATAGCCCCAACAGAAAGACTTGCTGAAGTTTCCACTCATTCCACAGTTGACATAAGCCGTGCCACTCACAGGTTTTTCTTTAGGGACCAAATGGTAAAAATTTCCCCCAAATTTTCCACATCTGGAGGAGGCAGGAGCTGCAGTAGCCAGTGGCATGTGCCAACCAAAGCCCAGCAGCCCTGAGAAAAGGTGAATCTCAGGAAGGGCTCGTTACACTCTTTGGAGCTGAGAGTACAGAGCAGCACTGTCCTGCAGTGATACCAAAGCAGGCATCTCACAGCTCCTATGACCACAAATCCAAAGAGAGGCTCCAGAATTACTAGACAAGTGTATATGCTCCACAGATGACAGTGTTTGCACAAATAGTTGCGTTTTTTGCAAGAAGTTGTTGCCAGAGACATTGCTCAAGGATATGAAGTCTGTTTGGTGCAGCTGGCACTGGCTGCAGAAAGAGGAAGAACACCAAAGGCTTCAGGGAGAATTTGAACCGGTTTACCTGTGGGATAGGTTCCCACAGCTAGTAAGACAAAGAACAAGAATAAGATCTGCTTTCAAAGGGGACTACTCAACACAAGCTTCCTGAGAACAGCATTTCAGTTTAAGAAGTGAGAGTTTGGGGGACAGTGTTACCTCAAACACCAAGAAATGTATTTCTACAGCTCTGCAAATGCTCTTTCCTCTCTCCTTCTCCTTGTTTTTGGTTTTGGGTTTGGTTTTGTTTTGGGGTTTTTTTTTTGTTCACTTCACCCTTGGCACTACTGTTGCTCTTTCCTTTTAGTATTCTGAAGCTGGTTAAAGCACTACTCCTACACTTTCTTACAGAGGGCTACCCTCTGTGGCCCCAAGTGTCATAGAAATTTCCAGAGAACTAGCCCTTATTTCATACTGCAGCAGTTACTGACCAAATGTGATGCTACTCCTACTTTTTGAGATAAACCACAATCTGCAGAATAAACCCACTGAATATCCTCCCAGAGATGCCTTAAATTTTCTCCTCTAATTGCAACACTGTACAGAGAAATAACTTTCACAGGAAATCTCTCTGCTGGAAACAAATGGGAAGCATGGGACTCTGAAGATTAGAGAGGAAGGGTTATCTTTTTGTTTAAGTAGTCATTTGCAGCTTCCAGGCATTTGGAAGATAAAGGTATGTAACTGTTAAATTTTACTAATGGACATAAATCAGCTTCATATTTATTAGCATGAATGTTTAATATCAATCCTGGCGAGGCAAAGTGAGTATGAATCCCTTGTCTTTGATGTATGCAGGAGCAGATCAAGTCTATGCAAACCTTTGCTGTCAGTTTTAGTGAGAAAAGAATTGAACTCTCTACCATATGACCTATGACCACACAAAGCTTTTCCTGAAAAAGATGAATAGAGCAGAGAGGATGACTTTAGTGACATTATAATTAGAAAGATTGATATTTTACCACTATGACTCATTCTTCTCCTATAATTTTATTTCTAAAAGCCAGTTAATGATGTTTAAAAGATGTGTGTTAATGCTTGCTTTTGGAAACAAATGTAATTAACACATAATTTGTTATTTTTGAATTTTACTTTTGAAATTAATGCAACACTGAATAATCTTTACAAGTTTCACAATCAATGCATTTTGCTTTTTCTTAAGGAAGGATTAGATGCATGGAAACCTCTTTTTATAGGCAAAAGAGAAACAACATTGAGCAACTCTTGAATAATCTTAATACGTTAGTATTAATCGCTGACCAGTCTGTGTAAAATCACTATCTAAATCACACATTTTACTTTAATTACAGAAGTTAGCTTTCCTTTAGTTCCAGGCTGGTACATTTTCTGCATTCTTTTGCTATACTATAAAAGTATTCAGGCTGGTTTTACAAAATTCAGAAAGAGAGGCAACAATTAACTCTGTCAAGGAAATATATTCCACAAAATTTTACCTTTCCAGTCTATGGCTTTTGTGGCCTTCAAAACCTCCTATTTGAGCCTAATCAGTTCAGAAGAATGAATCCATAGCATATAATATAATCCAATATTGCTCAGATAATGAAGAATCTGTGATAATCCGTGAGCCAAAGAGAACCTCTGTTTCACTATTTTTTATGACTCATTCATTCATCAAAGCTTGAGGTGCTGATGGCTTGTGAAAAGCAAGAGATGTGAGATCCAGAGAAAAGAAAGTCTGTAGAGCTGCCTTAGACATCATCAATCTCTGCCTCCCCAGTGCTCTTTGGAGTGTGATCCTATTGGTATGCAAGAGCTTGGAATCTCTACAAAGCACATCTCTTGGTGCTGATCTCACAGCCATTTAAAAGACTCTGTTCTTCATTTCTAGGTGAAGTCACAGGACTGTCTTGGGGTGTTCCCGCACACTGAAGACATTTTTCCAGTTTCCCACCACTTCAGAGTAGCAGAGGTGAAACAAAAAATTGTCCAGAGAAAATGCGAGTATACTGTTATTTAAAAACCAAACCAAACCAAACCAAACCAAACCAAACCAAACCAAACCAAACCAAACCAAAAAAAAGAGCAGAAAGTCTTTTCAACTAAGATGTTTTCCCTGTCCGAAAGGTTTGTTAGGAGGACTTTTCTGGTCTGTATTTGTGAAGGTCTGTACAACCAACAGACAATGACATGAGCAGGAAGAGAAAGTAGCATAGAAATACCAAATATGACTGCAGAAGCACTTCCTACAAACACCCGAGAAAGTTAGACGAGAGCTCCTATGAGTGCTGGCTGAAAGGAGAAGGGAATTACAAGCAGTTGAGAGATTCCAGCCCGTAGAGTCTGGTGTAACCAGGAATACAGTCTTACTAAGTTCTTTGCCAGTAAACTAGAATACAGTGCGAAAGGCCTGACTCTGTCACTGCCTTCTTTGAAAGGGAATCATCTACAAAAGCCTGCATTTTGTTAGTTGCTTAAATGAAATAGGGGGTCAGAGAGGCAATATTGCTTAGAAGGGTCATAAAAAACTTCCCAAAATGATAGGATACATGCAACTTAGAAATATCCTAGATAGAAAATATAACTACTGGGTACTGAAGAGGTTCTAATAGAAAGCATGGGGCTCTTGTGGTTAAGGCAGAAAGGTGGAGGATTACTAGACAGGGCTTTGCAGACCCAGTGGTTCCCAAATTGTGGCATAAAATGTTGCTGTGGTTTTGACATTGAGCATAGCCCAACAGGCATAGTCACTGTAAAGACAAGGAGGTGAATTTCAAAGGGGATGGGCAGTCACCGTTCACATTTGTTTCTACAAGCTCAAACCAACAGTTTGGAGTTGAGATTCTCTCTCTGAACGAATGTGTTAATGCTTGCACAAGAAAACCAAGTGAGTAGAAACAGATAGGGAACAAAAGAGGGGCAAATACACCGAAATGCCCCTGTCACCCACTTCAGAATGCAATCACTTTCTTAAATAATTTAAAAAAAACCCATTTATTGTCCATATTCTGTTACTGAAACTGTGCAGATCTTGATGTACCTCTGGAAATGTCAGTGCAGAATGAGGGCTAAAAATCGTTTGTCAGAATGAGCTGAGTTACTTTGGTCAGTTAAAACTTTTTCAGCAATAGTCATAATCTTCATGTCTTCTGATTGTGAAATTTCAAGAACACTTTACCAGTGACTTCTTCTGAGAGACATAATTTGATCATGGTAGACTTGAGCTTTCATCAGTCAGTGATACCCATATGCTTTTCATTGGAGTCAAGAAAAGAATTACAGTGGTGGTTTTCATAGATGAAGGCTTAGAATAAGATAGGAAGTTTTGAATTATTTTAGATTTAATAACACAGAGAGATGCCAGCTTGAATGTCTGAAAAGCCACATGGATATGCAAAAGAACTGTGTCCTTGTATTACACATGAAGATTATCAGCAAGATCATTATGGTGAAGGGTTTATTAGATTATGTTTATACTATTTTTTGTCCTTTAAAAACCAGACGTGTAGAGCTGTATTTCGTAAAGGCCTACCAACTCACATAGAAATCACTATGTTGCCCCTGAATTTCTAAAGAGGTGAAAAACCTTTTCTGAAGTCCAAAATCTTAAGTTGCTTAAAGTTCATTTGCTTGAAAGATGATGCCTGCAGCAACAGATCTAACACAGAAGGAACCTCCCAAGGAAGCCTGAGTATATTCAGGAGCTTCCGAGTGATTCCAGTAAAAGTCCTTGTACAGAAAGTTCCAGCTCACTTCTTGTTTACTTACTTAGCTGCTGTAGAAGAGTCACATAGGATTTCCCTAACAAATCACATGTTCTCATACTGCAGCATCCTTGAGCCAAATGCATAGAAAACCTTGGGTAACCTTTTCTTCCTCAATATACACAGGCAAAAATAATCTGTTTTCAACATTTTTGGCCCCTACGTAGATAATAGCTAAATAATAACCTATTTCAGCATATTTCCTCCTGTACTCTAAACAGCATCTGTGTAATTTTCTATCAGTCTTAGCCTTACACACAGTACTTTATAAGCAAGAGGGTCATACTTGTAGTATAACATGAGTGTAGGTTTACAATTTTGAATATTAGTTTGCAGGAAATTATTCAGATGCTCTGAGGTATTCTCCCATGCCTACAGAGGTAAACAGGCATGAGGCTAGAAGAGGCTTTGAACGAGTTTTTGGAAGATCTGCTTCTTTCTTAAGTGCTTCAAAGTCACACATTGCCTCACCCTTGAGCATTTGGCTTTCGTAACTCGTTCTCTGAGCAAGAAGTGCAAGGAATTGCCTTAGGTCACTGTTCTCATTGCAAAAGGTGCCTAAAGATAGCAAATACAAGACATGAACACAGCAGATTTGTCCAGATTCCTCCTAAAATGGGGGGAGATCATCAGGATATTTTAAATGTGTTACATTGTCAAGAGAAGGGGAGATCCGAATTCTAACCCCTGCTCCAAGGACTGTTTTTGCACTGAATCCAGTTACCGTTTCACATAAATAAGCAGGACCAGAACCCAGGTTTCCATTAGTCCATGAAAGTGCCTCAATTATTGCATTAAGGATTGAAGCTTCTATTGCTCTTTTCCTGCTTGATGAGACTTCAAGTCTTTCTACAGAGTGATTCAGCTTTCACAGAAGGGTCGAAAAAGACATCTGTTGCCCCTGTCACACACACTGCTCAAGGAGTTGCACGCCTTGTGTATACAGCTTCCTTAAGTCAAATGTGTAGGACGATCTAGGTAACTATTTTTTTTTCAGTGTACACAAGAGAGAGATGCACTTATACTTTAAATTACCTGTGGCATTAAAAATATAATATATACTCTGAATAATCCAAATAAAAAATGTTGAAACATAAGTTCCAGTTCACACTGTATTGGTGAGTCGTTGAGAAAAATTTATACACTTATGAAGTAATATCTGTGGAAGATTTTCATTCCCCTTGTAAGAAGAGGGGTCGGTGCACTCACAGCTTAGGCAAATAGGTGAGAATGTGGTGAGAATTTCCACTAATGTTTTAGGGGCACTAGGTTTTTTATTATACAATTTATTCATTTTCATTGCTGCCATCATCAGAACCTTCTGTTCATATCATTACATTTAAAGCAAAACCTCCTTAAACATAATTTATTCTTTTTAGGAGACTGTAATGGTAGGGTGTTTTTTTGTTCATTTGTTTTCTTTATTTCATGCAGAATATCTCAGAAAATATTACGTATTTATGATGGCTTTCTTACCAGTCTGCTTCCACAGAAGTCAATAAAAATCTTTGCATTGACATCGGATTGATACTGATAGAGTATATTGTTTAAGAACAGCAACAGTTCTCTTCAGCATTGCCTGTGAGTGCTAAAGGGTTTGTTCAACTTCTCATCATGGAAAAGCTCCCTTTGAATCTAGAGAGCTTTGGATAAGCTGCTTGGACTTGGAGGCCAGAAATTTTTCTTCACTAGATACAGATTTGTTAATTTTGATGAGTACCTGCAATGATACATGATAGGTTCTCAGCAGGTGAGAAAAGTTGCACAAAAAGAAGTTTTAGTGATTCATTGAAGGTAATAGTTTAGATAACAAGTCCATGGCCACACTAGAGCTGAGAGTTGTCTGGAAAAAATTAGGCTCTTTATGTTTATGAAATGAATAAAATCATGTATCCTCCATCACACTGTATCTTGAAATCTATCCAGAAGAGAAGCTCTGAACTATAAAAACAGCTGTTCTGAAAAATATTTCTTCTCTTCAATGAATACTTTGCAGGCCAGGCCCATTTCCAAGGTGACCTGTATGCAAGCTTTTCGGTAATATGTATGCGTGATACATTTGTTGTGATTACAGCACTGAAGAGTTAACGTCTTCAGTAAATTTTTCATTCTAGCAAAGCATAAACTTTGCAAAAACACAACATTTTCTTTAAAGGATGTGTTTAGTTCCCCTAAACCAGTAGAAATTAAGGGGTTTAGAAACCACGTCAAGCTCACTCTATAGACCATGCACCAGTGTTGTGGTTACTTTTGCTTCCCCAGTGACTCATCCCAAGCTGTTTTTGTATTCTTAAAATATAGATTTAGCTTCAAATTCAGTTCAGCTTGCGTGGTCACGTTTGATGCATTCTGACTTCAAATCTGGAAAATATTTGCAAAATAATTTCTCTTCCCTCTATGCCACCGACTCCTCCCAGAAGGCACTAGTGTGTGTTTTATTTCTACTTTCAATTGTAGATAGAATTTAGAAGAAAACTGCTAACTAAAAATAATTCTGTTATAAAATCTCTTACAAGAGAGAAATATCCTTCTCTAGATTTCCAAGCCCAAAGGTGACACTTTCTTCACGGTTCCATGAAATCATACAGAATAAAGAGTTAGGGAGTCACCAGTGGTTAGCTGCATTGGACTGTACAAGGACAGTTTATGTATATATTAAGCATAATGCTCTTCAAGGAAAAAAAAGAAAGTCCCTATTTGTCCTGATTTCAGCAATGTGGCCTTGTATTAGGAAAATTACGATGTAACGGCTTCTGTAATAGTTCAAATTGCTTACAGAGATATCATTTGGCTTCAGGTATGAAGTTTTAAATGCAAGAACCGGGAGCATTATATTCACTCCTGTGTATTTCGGGGCAGCAGTAGGTGCATTTTCAAATACTTAGGCAAAAAGATAGAGTCTCAAGAAAGTAAGAGGGAAAGGTTTTTCTTTCTTTCATAATGGCAATTAAATCTGTCTCAAAATCCACAGCCTTCTTGATAATTCTGGGCAGATCAGCTCCCTGCACAGCTTTTGCAGTGATATGAGCAGTAAGCTACATCTCAATTTTTATTACTTTCAATATTGTGTGTGACCAGCCCATCAGTACAGTGTGCATTGTAGGCACCTACAACCCAGCTCACTTTCACCTCAGAGGCACTGGCATTAGCAGCAGCTGGACACTCCCCACATCTTTTGGGACTCTGGGAATATGTTCAAAGTTCTGTTCAAGCTGAAGTGGAACATCTTAGAATACAAGGCTCCACTTTTGTTTATTTTGAGATCTTGATGAGTAAACTCAGAAATGATGTAAATGGTGATATGGCTGAGAATTTGGTTTGCTCACCATTTGCAGACCATAATCGCAATGTACTTGTCTGTTATATGGCTATTTCCTATTGCATGTGGCTGTGCCTGCAAAGCAGTAGTCTCTGCTGGTGGGCCATTTCATTCACACATACTTGCTTCCTTCCCCGCTTCATGTTTTACAGATCGTAATGACTCACGGCTCCTCAATTTTCCCCCAACTCCTGTTAAGGCATGGTTTTTTGTGTAGCTGGTCATGCATGTTAAGAACATAATTTCAACTTGCTGTCTTGATTTCATTTCATTTTGATTGACCAGCCTCAAGCAGCACTGGGAAGGCCTTTCCACGGATGTTTCTTGGTCTGTCTTGTGTCACTCTAACCACACAATTTTCACCACTGAAGCTATGGGCATTAAAACACTATTTATGTTCTTTACTGATGCCCCCATCATTTCCAATTAAATCTTACCTACATCCTTGAGCAGTATTTTATTTCTAAAGATATTAGTTTCTTTCTTTGTCTTAGTAAGTGACCAAGTATCACTTCTATGTGAAACAAAATACATTAAAATGGTCTGGCATATCCTGAACTCCGGTCTTTTGATTTTAAAATAAAGGAACACGTATTGCTACTTCATTTACATTACTGAGGTTTGCATTAATATCAGTGTTCTCACTGACATTCTGATTGTCAGTGCTTTGGGGTACTTCAGCTATCAAAATTTTGATACCCACAGTTATCAGCTGCTAGAGAAGTTCGTCAGATTAAAGCCAATAGTTGGTTTTATCTTCTTTTACCTCAAGTCCCGTTTTTATTCCTACTTCCTTGAAGTCTCCAGTTATCCTTTGTACCTTTGTTCTTTCTTCTGTAGGCTCCAAAATTATTAGTAACATCTGGACTGGTGAAGATCATCTAATTTCAGTCCCTCCACCAAATTTCGTAATTGTGTCATGATTCCCAGGACACCTAAAGAAGCCAGTCTTTCTGTCTACTCCCAGTCTTATATTGCAGAAATTGCATCTGCTATTCAGCTGTTATCACTTCTGTCTAAGGGATGTGTATATAAAATGTCACAAATGGGAATTTATAAACTGTAATGAACAGTAAGTTTTGTGATACTTATTATTGCCTGTTTCAACACTTCCCCCAAAATGCTGGAGAAACACTATTTTCAGCCCGACAAAGTCAATTTGCATCATCTTTAAGATGTTTTATCTCAGCATTCTGCTAAGCCCTTTCCATCATCTCTCTGGTTTCAATAATTCAGTTATAAAATTCCCAACATTTTGTTCTTTGTGTTGCTAGGAGTTCAAACTGCCTCTTAAATCTCTTATAAATTTATCTTCTACAAACAGTTCAGCGCTCTCTGTCTATACTAACAAAGTCTTAAAGATCTTCCTCCCTCCCTCTGTCTGTGACCGCATTCTTCCATTCTGTTCTTTATTACACTATAGTTGATCTTCTGGTTTCCACGTGCTGTAGCTCTCATAAAATATTCCCACATGATGTGCATTTTCCTTTTGTTCCATCTGGTCCTCTAAATCCTGCAAACCATGCGTGGTTCTTTACATCTTTTTCTGGCGTTATCACACTTAGCTTGAGACCAGCTTGGAAGTTACATTCTTGCTGAGGCATATCTGTCTCCTGTTACATGCCCGTGAGCTGTTCAATGATCCTTTGTTCCTTAGAATTCTTCTAAAGTATCTTCTTTGGTTTAGTCTGTTACGATAGCTCCTGAAGCCCATTTTTAATTGCCACCTATCCAGCCTGTCTTTTAGATACCTCCAAGATGCTGTGTTATATCTCTAACTTGTCTACTGAAATTTCTTATCAACTTTGTGCTATCACTCGACGATCAGCTCTTATGCTTTCAGTCTTTGGCTGACATCTTCAGACAAAAGAGGCAATCATCTGATTACTAGGAACCACCTCTGAATCCCAGAATCCCAGAATTGTTTTGGTTAGAAGAGATCTTTAAGATCTTCAAGTCCAAATGTTAATCCAGCACTGCCAGGTCACCACCGAGCCATGACGCTAAGCACTACATCTACACATCTTGTCTACACATCTTCCTTCAGGGATGGGGATTCTACCACGTCTTTGGGCAGCCTGTTCCAGTGCTTGACAACCCTTTCTGTAAAGAATTTTTTCCTAATGTCTGATATAAACTTCCCCTGGCACATCTCAAGGCCATTTCCTTTCATCCATTGCTTGTAATATGGGAGAAGAAAACATCGACCCCAACCTTGCTACAAGCTCGTTTCAGGTAGTTGTAGAGAGGAATGAGGTCTCCCCTCAGCCTCTTTTTTTCCAGGCTAAACAGCCCCAGTTCCCTCAGAAGCTCCTCATAAGACTTGTTCTCTAGACCCTTCACTAGCTTCATTGCCCTTCTATGAACACGCTCCAGCACCTCAATGTCCTTCTTGAAGTGAGTGGCCCAAAACTGGACACAGTGCTCAAGGTGTGGCCTCACCAGTGCTGAGTACAGGGGGACAATCACTGCCCTGCTCCTGCTGACCACACTATTGCTGATACAGGCTAGGATGCTGTTAGCTTTCCTGGCCACCTGGGCACACTGCTGGCTCATATTCAGCTGCTGTTGACCAACACCTCCAGGTCCTTTTCCTCTGGGCCGCTTTCCAGCAACTCTTC
>NW_010419225.1:20004-20255 GCF_000710305.1 Buceros rhinoceros silvestris
TTACAGATGGTGTACTCAATTCCCTCATCCAGGTTGTTGATAAAGAAGTTAAAGACAACAGGCCCCAATACTGAGCCCTGGGGATCACCACTTGTGACCGGCTGCCAACTGGGTTTAACTCCATTCACTCTCTGGACCCAGCCATCCAGCCAGTTTTTTATCCAGCAAAGAGTACACTCATCCAAGCCATGAGCAGGCAGTTTCTCCTGCAGAATGCTGGAGGAAACAGTGTCAAAGGCTTTGCTAAAGTC
>NW_010419226.1:0-1110 GCF_000710305.1 Buceros rhinoceros silvestris
TTATCAGGAAGAACTTGCAATTACTTGGCACATCCTCTAGAGAGAGAGATACGCGATTTCAGCAGCTAAAGAAGTTCTTTTCCAAATGGAGGGAGCTCTAAGGCATCCTTCACGCCGGGAGCCTGCCAAGCTGCAGCAGGCAGATATGCGATCAGGCACTCAGAGGTGCCTGGCTTGTAACAGCACAGCAGGGCTCAGCACTGGTGTCAGGTGGAACGCAGAGATGGCTGGGCCTTGCAGGGGCTGTCTTCGCCAGGTAAAAGGCCAGTGACCTTTTCACATCCAGCCTGGAGAGAAGGGACTGGGGAAGGGTGGTACGCAGAAGCGTTGGCAAGAGGGCTGCTTCGTTAAGGCTGAACTCCTTTCTCTCACCTTAGGGGAGTAATTTAAGACGCGTCTATCACATTGCTGTATCCTGCCAGGGACGGTGGGTTATTCTTTAAAAGCTGAAACACAAGGAGAAGCATTCTGAAATGTTGAGGTAATACCTTTCATTTAGGGAAAGCTAGAGTGTTTTTTCTTTGGGCTTTTGAGTCACTTCAAAAAGTGTTTTAATTTTACCATTAACTGCCCATAAGAAGGAGTTAATCGAAAAATGAAACGGAATAGTTTCAGTGGGCTATAGACCTTGAGCTGGGCAGAAATACTGGACGTTGTAGTTTGGTCTTTGTTTTCCATTGGTTAGCTGAAATCCAAAGAATTAAAAATGTTAAGTACTATCATTTCCCTCCCCATCCTCAGTTCAGTCACAAGAGAAACAAATTATTATGTGAACAAATAATTGCTAGTAGGAATCCATTTTTTATAAACTTTTTTGGTGTGGTCCCCCACCAAGCAGTGCTGGTTTCATGCCTCCTGATCTGTTGGAAGGGCTGAATTCCTTGCTTACAAAGAGAGTGCATTTCGTCAACCATTTCAAACATCTTTCCTTCAGCTCTTTTTCTACAGGTAGTTTGTCCATACCAACGTGTATTTATCGGTAAGTCTTTCCACTTGGGTGTCCTAAGTTTGGGCTGTGGTATGAATAAAGCGTTAGGTGTTATACAAAATAACTTTACTCAGTTTTTTAGTAGTCAGTGTCAGCCTTGAGCCCCTCACTGGACTTGTGTG
>NW_010419227.1:0-16565 GCF_000710305.1 Buceros rhinoceros silvestris
CCAGCTGGATCCCATCCCTCAGGTGTGTCCCTGCACTGCTTTGCTTGGGGTCATCTGCAAATGTGCACAGGGCGCCCTCGATCCCACTGTCTGTGTCCCTGATGAAGTTAGTAAACAGCACTGGCCCCAGTATGGACATGTGAGGGACACCACTTGTCACTGATCTCCATCTGGAAATCGAGCCATTGACCACCACCCTCTGGATGTACCATCCAACCAATTTGGACCATCCACCAAACAGTCCACACATCTAATCCATATCTCTCCAATTTAGAGAGAAGGGTGTTGTGGGGGACCATGTCAAAGGCTTTACTCCAGTCCAGACAGACGACACCCGCAGCTCCTCCGCTGCCCACCGATGCAGTCACTTCGTCACAGAAGGACACCAGGTCGGTCAGGCCGGTGTAGAAGGCCACTAGACAGCCACTAGGCTGTCTCGGATCGCCTCCCTGTCCCCCATGTGCCTTAGCAAAGCTTGTAGAATCTTCTGAGGCACAGAGGTGAGGCTGACAGGTCGGTAGTTCCCAAGGTACTCCTGTCTACCCTTTCTAAACGTGGGTGCAAGGTTTCCCTTTTTCCCGTCACCAGGGACTTCCCCTGACTGCCAGGACAGGAGTGTCTTGGCAACTACATCAGCCAATGCCCTCAGGATTCTGGGACGCATCTTGTCAGATTCCATAGGCTTAGGCATGTTCAGGTTCCTCAGGTGGTCACGAACCTGATCTTCTCTCACAGTGGGGGGGATTTTGCCCCCCTGGTCCCCGTATTGTGCTCCATCAACTCGGGAGGTGTGAGAAGAGAGCTTGTCAGTGAAGACTGAGACAAAAAAGTTGTTGAGGAGCGCAGCCTTCTCCTCAGCTGTTACTGCCAGCAACTGCCGCTTTGTCCACCCAGAGAGCCCCAGAATATTTAGAGTTTTAAATGCATTCCCAAAGGTAGAATACTTTGTAGTTTGAACTGTGCAAGTGTCATTAACAGTTGTGATTCTTTACTGTTCGTACTTTGTCTGGTAAACTCCTGAGCTTTGCAGCTTTGTTGATACAAAAATTTCACTGAGAGAATGTTTGATGCGGTAACTGGAAGTGATAAAAGCAATTACTCAAAAACTACTTCAGGCATCAAACACGCAACAAACCTCTACGTTCTTGAACTGTAACAGTCCCTTTTTATTTTAGCCCCCTAATGAACGATGGCACAAACTCTGGCAATGTTGGAAACCTCAGCTCCATGCCAACGGCTGCGCCTCCTTCTAGTACCGGGGTAAGGAAAGCATGGCATGAACATGTCACTCAGGACCTGCGCAATCATTTAGTGCATAAACTGTAAGTATTCACCAAGACCCCCTGTTTTTCCTGAATGTTTTTAAAGAATTGCAGTACAGTAGTGCTACTGTTAAGATGAAAAGTTGTTGGGGAAGTTCCACCAAGTGTGAGCTGTTACCTTTAAGCCTCCTCTTCAGTTCATTCTTCATGCTCATTAGGGAGTGGGCATGAAATCGGTTTATATTGCTAGTAAATTCACTGCTGTAGCAAACAAGTATTTAGACTCCAGACTGTTAAACCTCATATTTTTCTCATCATTGAATTTGCTTTAATGTTAAGGGGAATGGTACATTGATTTTTTTTTTTTTAAAACCCTCAATTTTGATATGCTTTTACATACCTGGTGTATAAGGGAATGTTCAGGATGAACATCATAAAGCTGTATTGAATAGGGTTTTTTCTCTGACAAATTGTTCTTTTATTCTTTCTGCCCCCTTGCAGTGTCCAAGCCATCTTCCCCACTCCCGATCCGGCAGCACTGAAGGATCGCCGCATGGAGAACTTGGTGGCTTATGCCAGGAAAGTGGAAGGAGATATGTATGAATCTGCTAACAGCAGGGTATGTAGCTCCAGTCCAGCTCTGCGTTAGAGAATGGGAGGATCACAGCCTTTGTAGCAGAGGGTCGTTTTGGTGCTCTCTCGATGAGCAAAGTCACGCTTTCTGTCTGTGACAGCGCTTGTTTGGTCCCAAGCCATGTGATTAATGTCACTCCAAGCTAATTCACTTCCCTCCGTGCCGTGAAAACTAGACAGCATCGTCCCAGCCCTATTTGCATTCCTCCCGAAAGGGAGGCTGACCTGCATGAGGACCGGACGTCTTGATGTTGAGGGCCATACACATAATGCTGCTGCGTCAGCGTTGGTCAGTTCTTCCTGGGACTACCCAGAGGTGGTTTAGCAAGGAAGACTTGTGGGTGGTCCCCCGGCAGCTTGAGAGAACCAACTTCAGAGAGCAATGATTTCATAGACATCCAAGGCGCGTAAATATCTTCTCAATAAGGATGATCGAGTAGACTTCTGGTTATAAAATTAAACGTCTCCTGACCTCTGTGCCGGAGAAGTACCCAGGAGTATCTGCTCTTCACCCCTAAACCAGCTGCCAGAGCCTCATAGCCAGAAGCTCTGATGGGAGTTCAGCTAACATACTTGGCTCCAAGCAGCAACCTCGAAGAAGGGAGTAGTTTAGGATGTATTAACGATGCCGTGTGGAATTGCGTCCTTCTTTGAGGAGCATCCGTTCTACTTTGACACTGAGGAACAGATTCGTATGAGGCGTCATCGTAGGCAGATTGACGCTGCAGGAAGTGCTCCTTGTGAACATGTCCTTTTCAGGAGTCTCTGCGGTGTGAAAGTAAAACAATATTAAATTTACAAGTAGGAACTTACAGGTGAAGTGTCTCGAGCAGGAGGAGGGAAGGGACTGTCGTACATTTAAATGGGACAGCAGAGGGTGTCCCTGGTGGATTTGGAGACGTTTGGAGGAGGAAAGGGACCTAAACCCAAAGCTGGGTATTGCAACACTGGACTTTGCTGACGAGGCCAGTGAGGAACACCTGTCTCATACTGAACTCACTCCTGCTGTAAGATCAGATTCTAGTTTTGGTGAAAATTGGATGAAGACCAAACAGTGGTGGGATGAGCATCATGCAGCCATTGCCCCATATAACAGTGGGCTTTAAGAGCACAGGTGACCCCACGAGAGAGATGTAGTCTTGAGGGTTTGTAGGGCAGTTTTGCGTTTAACAATCTCAGCTGGTTTTTTGTGCTTGGGAGACACACGTCCAGCAGCTACTGCATGCCGCATTGTCTACCTTGGTGTGCACCGTGACTCTTATTTGATCTCTTGTTGATGTGGATTGAGTAAAATGGATTTTTCATCTTGTACAAGTGCAGTCTTTAGTTGTCTGTGCCTGTGGACTTTTTTTCACTGCTTTCCTCCATTCCTTTGAGGTTTTGTCTGGTTTTGTTTATTCCCTACCATGACTGTTGGCAGTCAGACTCCTTAGGAAAGAGCGATTCGTTTCTGTATGTAAAAATTGATCTGTGCTCGACATCTGTCTCCTGAAGTTTGCTCAACGTAACCGTGTTGCTGGGGACATCTTTTGCTTTTGTCTGTGGCTTAGTGGAAAGGGTTATTATGAAAACAGCACTTAAAAATCGTTAACAATTACAGACTAAACCACAGCTTCCTTTTGTTTTTTGTCCAAGCACCGGAGAACCCGTGGTCTTCTCCTTTGTCTGCTAATCTACTCAGAGTAGGTATGATGGATAGCCTAAAGCCAAGTCTCATGTGGTTTTTGGAAGCTTTGTTTTCCCTTTTGTGCATTAAAGCAGTGATGAGACCGTCTCGATTTAGTACAATTCTGAAAAGAAATGTTTCTTGTTGAAACAAGGTGTATACATTTCAAAAGCCCCAGGAGACTCCCTGGGTTCTGTTGCTGCTTTCTTGCACTTGACGCCGAGTACTACTTTTTTCTGTTCTAGGACGAATACTATCATTTATTAGCAGAGAAAATCTATAAGATACAAAAGGAACTAGAAGAGAAGCGGAGGTCTCGTCTCCATAAACAAGGGATGCTGGGGAATCAGCCAGCCTTACAGACGCCGGGACCTCAGCCCCCTGGAATCTCGCAGGTGGCTGCTGCCATGGGCCAGGCACAGCCCGTGAGGCCGCCCAGTAAGTACTTCTGCGGGAGGTTCGTCTGCGTTCCGGCTGTGGCTCTGCACGGTTGGTGACCTCAGGCTCTCGTGCTAAACTCTGGTTCGGGTTCTAAGTTGGTTTTTTGTTGACCATTCTTCTGTTGTGTTGCAGATGGGCCTATGTCCATGCCAACCGTGCCTATAAGTCGTATGCAGGTTTCTCAAGGTATGTTTTTCTCTCTAACTAATTTATGGGTTCAAAATAATCGTTAGGGGGAAATGCTAATCTTCTCTTCTTCTCTTAACGTTGGGGTAGAGGGAACTACTGGGTCTCCCTTTTTCCAGTATCATTCTTTGTTGCTCCATGGCAGGAACTGTCTCAGTGCAGCCTTGTCTTTAGAGCTGGCAATACGTGATCGATACTTTGCTGGCGATTGGGAAGTGATTCAGTCCTTTCAAAAAGAGGAGAGCACAGGCAAGAATAGTGTGGGTAATCTCATCAAAAACACTGCAGTGGTGGCGGGGAGGAGGAGGATGTTGGCACGTTTTCATCAGTTAATTGGCCAAAAATATATCTGCAACTGGGAACTTAGCACAGTAATCCTGGAATGTGTATAACTTACGTTTTTTGGTTTCCGATGCAGAGTGCAGCTAAAAAAGCCTTGTAGCTTGTCCGTGGCACTGATGGCTTGTCACTCCTGGTTTAGGGTGACTGGCTGGACTCAGTGATCTTAAAGGTCTTTTCCAACCAGATGATTCTGTGACTTACGTGCGTTGGGGTTTTCTCCTGAAAAATAGAAACCCAGGACTTCTAGGTGCTTCAGCTTCCTCCAGAAAAGTGTCCCAAATTATTTTATTTCTTCACTGAATGTTAGGAGCAAATTGAAACTTGTCTTAATGTCCTTGAGAAGTTACATCATTTTAAAATTCATTTCAACAGCAAACCAAGTTATTTGCAGTTATAGCTCCACAATTAATTATTTACCCATTTGTTCCTGTTAGAAAAGTTTGGGTGCTTTGGAGGAATGAAATGTTTTGTATGAAAGGCACAACAGCTTTTTAAGCGTAGCGTTGGCTTTGTCCTGACCTGAGGCCAGAGTGGCTTTTCTATATGCAGCATGAATTTTATCCTGTTCCCTTCAAACATTCCAGTGAGGCCTGACTGGGACGTGGCCGTTTCAGGACAAAGACCTGATTTTAAGAAACTCTCTCAAGGCGTTACCTACAAACAGCACCCTGACATTAACAGGTCATTCACACTCAGGACCTTCTGCAGGTTTTTCCAGACACCAAAGGTTACATTTGACCCGAACTGGTATTCTTCAAAATGTTTCTTGTATCCCACTTGGTCTCTTAAGCCGAGTAATTTGACTGAAGTTAAAGGGAAGAGATGGTGTGGGGGGCAGTCAGACGTTAGTCATAATAAATGTGAATTTTCTCGTAGAGTTATACATAGATAAACTCTGATGCCGTGTTCCTAATGAGTTGTTTTGGGGGTGCATTTGCAGGAATGAATCAGTTTAACCCCATGTCCATAGGGAATGTACAGATGCCCCAGGCACCCATGGGACCCCGTGCAGCTTCGCCGATGAACCACCCCGTACAAATGAACAACATGGGCGCCGTTCCTGCGGTTCGTACTGCTTCCTACCAGCTTCTCCTGCAAGCGGGCTGATCGCGTTTAGCAGCGGGGACGCTGTTCTGAAAAGGCCATGTCATGCTCTAGTGCTGTAAATTGGAGGATAATTTCATGGAAACGTACTGAGTCTGACAGGCTCTTACTGAGGCGTTTGTTTTCAATATTTGTGGGGGGGGGTGTTAAAAAATCTGTAGAGATATAGATGCCTGTGAGGCAATAATCGCCACGTGTCTGTGGAGGAGCACAGCTCTTTCAGAGCCGTGTCTTTGCAGTCTATATACACCTTCTGTACTCTGCCACGAAAACAGGTTTTTATTCTTTAGAAAAACAAAAACATTTTCAGTTCCACTGAATTACCTCCCTTAGCTCAGAGAACACAATGGGAATTTTAACACTCTTAGTCGAGTTTGAGAATTACCTCTTGAAACACAACTGCCTCATGAACACTGCGGAACACCTGGGTCACCAAAACCAGTTTTCCTGATATTTTTTGGCCCATCTTTTGGTCATTCACATTGAGGGTATATTCCGTTGTCTTGCTACATAATGTGAAACAATCATCTCTTTAATTTGGGTGTTCATTTTTAGATGGCAATGTCTCCTTCCCGAATGCCTCAGCCGCAGAACATGATGGGAGCTCATTCCAACAACATGATGGGTCAGGCTCCTACCCAGAACCAGTTCCTGCCCCAGAATCAGTTCCCAGCATCCAGCGGGGCCATGAATGTGAACAATGTGGGCATGGGTCAATCCACAGCCCAGGCCGGGGTGGTTCAGGTAAGATGGGTTTTCTGATAGTCAAGTTAGTTGCTCTTAATTATTTTGTTCTGATTTATTTCACTTAGGCATGGTTGTTTATTTGGTATTTGGTTTATTTGGTAGATTGGTTGTTTACTGTGGTCACTGCTGACTTTGGGGGATCTGACTGCTTCATAAGCTCTCAGATAATCTGTCTACAGACTCAGGGGTCAACAAAAATGTGTGCTGCTGAGATTTCTAGGGGGACTGTCGGAGGTTAGTTCATGGGGCGTTCATGAGCATGTGCTTTCCCGCGTGTGGACCTGAGTAGCTAACTTTAAGTGAAGAATTGCAGTGAAGTGGTTGGGGAAGATCTTGGGAAGTTTGTTTGAAGCTCTCTGCTTTTGAAGAGAAGGTTGGTTTTCTTTCTGTAACGTTTTTCTGTTACAGCAGTGGTCAGTGAAGTAGCAGCTGTGCCGAAGTATATGCTTTTCCACCCGGAGGGGCTTGGTTTTTAACTCAGAGTCCAAGTAGCTGAGGTTAGCTGAGACCTCCAGAGTTCTCTTGTCCAGCCCCATCCTGCAGTGAGACAGAACCTTAATCAGGTTACCCAGGGCTCTGTCGGGGTTTGGAAAATGCTCAGGATGGAGCACCTACAGTTTCTTGGGCCCGCCTTAGTTGTTTGACCACCTTTGTGGTGAACATTTTTTTTTCCTTAATTAAATAAAACTGTGTACAAGCAATGTAGAAGCGTGTTGTAAATTTGAAACCTCATCTGCAGGAAACTATTAATTGATTTAGATTTTTAAGAGTAAAAGGTACATCTGAGGATAGAGTATTCTGCTTTTATCACCAGTTATCTGATGCAATCTTTCATAAAATGTGTCATTGAAAAGTCTGTGAGCATCCAGAGTACTTATTGGTGCTTCTCTGAAAATCAGATCCACAATTTTCTTAAGCATCTGGAGAAAGCTAATTAGAATTTAAAAAAAAAAAGGCAACAACAAAAAAATAACTTCTGAAGTCTCGCACTGGGCATTGGGGCAGGCATTAATTGTGATGAACTGTCTGGTGAAGCAGGGCTGCTCGAGAGTCCTGGCCTAAGGTGCGTATTTGCTCAAAACCATTTTGAATGCAAAGTCCAACCTTTGCCCAGCTAATGCCATGATGTAGAGATGGTCTGCCTGTGGGTTTCTGTGTTACTCGGAGATGAGGATTCCCTCCCTGTGCCGGCAGAATTAACATGCAAAAACGTGGGTCTAGGAGCAAGGTCTTTGACTGAGAGGAGCGTGGTCATTTGCACGAGCAGCTTTTTTTTACCGATCTCGTGTGTAGGCTTACAGTATACTCCTAAAGACAACTTCAGCACTGGGGTGTAGAGGCTAAGCGTGATTCCCAGCCTGTGGGGAGACACGTCTGTAAAAGAATCTCTGTCTCTAGCAGGGGCAGGTTCCCAGTGCTGCTCTTCCCAACTCCATGAACATGCTGGGCCCGCAGAGTGGGCAGTTGCCGTGTCCACCAGTGACCCAGCCACCTCTACATCAGACTACACCTCCCGTGTCCACTGCTGCTGGGATGCCACCGATTCAGCACCAAACGCCGACTGGAATGACTCCTCCTCAGCCAGCAGCACCCACTCAGCCATCGACACCGGTCTCATCTTCCGGACAGACCCCGACCCCGACGCCGGGTTCCGTTCCCACCGCGACACAGACACAAAGCACACCCACGGGGCAGACTGCCGCCCAGGCGCAAGTCACGCCGCAGCCCCAGACCCCCGTGCAGCCCCAGTCGGTGCCAACCCCGCAGCCACCTCAGCAACAGCCCACATCCGTGCAGGCACAGCCTCCTGGCACTCCAGTAAGTACCAGCTAGTCACGTTTTCTTGCGTAGGACCATTCCACAGGAGTCCTCCCGATGTGTAGCACCATGTTGTGAATGTATAGAGCCCACAGTTGTGAATAGTAGCTTCTACTTTAGACCAAAGGGTTCCTTACAGAGGTGTGTGAAAATGTGTGTGTTCAGATGTCCTCAGCATCATTTGAAGGAGGGGGGTGTGTTGAATGAGATCAAACTGCTCAAAGTAAAACTGGCAGCAGCGTGCAGAAAGATGAGGCGTAACAGGCCTGAGACTATATTTGGCCTTAATCAGAATCGGCCTTTTCTCGTCATGAGATTCACATAAATTTTTTCCTTTAAGATGCAGTCAGGACGAATGCACGTTTCAGGGGATGTACAGTGTTTTACTGGGCAGCTGTTTTCTCTGTAAGAGAAGCCTCTTTAGGGCAGAATTTGTCCTTGGCTTCTCCTCTGTAAAGCAGAGTTATTAAATGTGTGATAACGAAACTTGGCTACAGCGAGCTCCTGTATCCATGTTCTGCACTGTTTTAGAGTATCATCTCATGTCTCTTTTGTGCTGTTCATTTTTAGTAAAGGAAAATATTTCTATATATGCAGTGTCTTTCTTTTGTACTGTTTTTACAACAGCTATCCCAGGCAGCAGCTAGTATTGATAACAGGGTCCCCACCCCTGCCTCAGTTGCTAGTGCTGATACGAGTTCCCAGCAACTAGGACCAGATGCACCAATGCTAGAAAGCAAATCAGAAGTTAAAACTGAAGAAACTGAGCCAGAGACTAGTGAGACACAAGTGGAAGCTAAGACTGAGGTAAATGAGATTCTATACAGCTTAACTGAAAGCAGTGACAGCTATAAAAGCACTTAATGCTATGTCTGAATTGGTGAGCTAAGGGGCGAGAGGAGGGTAGTTACTGGAAAGTAACTGTCCTAAGGAAAGCCGTGGATGGAGAGTGCTTTGACAATCTCAAACTAATGTTTTGATGATTGAAGTTTGGGTTGTAGATGCAATAGTACATCTCGTTACATCCTTTCTTAAGGTGGAGGATGATTTACAAGGATCTTCACAAGTAAAAGAAGAAACGGATGGAACAGAACTGAAACAGGAGCCGATGGAAATAGAGGAAAAGAAGCCTGAAATAAAAGTAGATGCTAAGGAGGAGGAGGAGAGCAGCACTAATGGAACCACTTCACAATCCACATCACCATCTCAGCCCCGCAAAAAAAGTACGTGTATGAAAACCAAGTTCTTGTGGGCTTTGTTTTCACGGGCTTTTGTTTTCCGCGGTCTCAGCTCCTGCTGGGAGGTCTGTTTTGCATGTGTGTGCCACACGTGCTGCTCTGGGAGGTCAATACTCTGTAACTGATTTTTGAAAGTGGCATTCCTTTAATGTTACACGAGTCGCGGGTGAGAAGAGTGTGTCGCTGTGGTGGTGATCCCAGCAGTCTGCCTGCAGATCCCAGCTCCGGCTCGGGACCAAGGCAGTAATGCAGAGGTTACTGGAGAAATCGCATACAGAAATCGCTCCCTGTACATCTTGGCTACTGCTCTGTCAGGGGAGCTCAGTGTAGGCAAAGAGGGCTCTCAGGAGCTTCAAGTCCGGTGTAGTTTTCAGTGCGGCATTCGTTGGAAAGCCTTCTCCTCAGAACTAGGGCAGTAGTCCCTTAGTTAACCTCCGCGCTGGCCCAGCCCGAGGCGCGACTGCATCTCTCCTGCTTGTTTTTCCATAAGGACATGTGATGACATTACAGATCTGGAATGGACTTAGATAAATGATTGCATGCCTTGGGTTAGTAAGAAGCGAATTAATAAGGTTCTTAAAACAGACAGAAATGAATTGCTCCACTTGCAGTGCAGGCTTCGTGGGAGCCTGCAAGGTGAGTTTTGGACTTAAACAACCTTCCCTGTCTAGAGACTGCTGTCTCTCAGCATCTGCTTCTTTGAGGTGATGTTTTCTGCAGTTAGTTTTTAGCTCTTGACCAAAGGTAAGCTTTCAGCATGCTGCAAGAGCCAAAAAAGGGGAAGTGATGACCTGTTTCATTACTTTATTCTTTACTTCTTCCCTTGCGAAGGAAACAGCGTAGTGCTACATTAGGAGAACGCCGCGGAAGCGTGCTTTCCACAACGTGATCAAGGTCTTCAGGTTTATGCAGCTTGAATCTCGATCTCCTGTATAGGCTATGGCTTGCATTTAATTACCAAACACAATGTTTTTATAATAAAACACTCTCAAACACCATTTGCTGTAGTGGTATTTCCGTCTGCAACACAGTGGGCCAGCCAGATGAGAGTGTGCTGCAGAGCTAACTGGCAGAGCCTGTTTCGACCAAAACGTGACACAGGGAGTGGAAAGCTGACTAGCATTTATAAACCAGTTTTATTCCCAGTGGGAAGAATCGCTGCTGCTGGTTAGGAGTGCGCTTGCAAGTAAATTGAGGCAAGCGGTTGAGAGAGGAGAGTTCTGGCGGAGTGAGTCAGTGGAAGCTGCGCTGTGTCCTGCCGGTTCAGTCTGGGTTGCTGTGTATTTCCAATACCTCATTTAGTAACACAAGTCTATCTTGGAAGTGTTGTCACTACGTAACCGTGTAGTATAATACACGGGCAGCGTGGGCAGGTACAACCCTATACACCATTTTAAACGGTGACATTTTCTCACCAAGTGGTTTGTCCAACTTTAATAGAGCGTTGGTATTAAAATGCTAAATAAACCAAGGGGTACTGAGAGCAAGTGCTGTGAAGCATGCTGATGGGCTGTGCGACATTTTAAAACTACTCAGGAGACTCATCTGGAGTTTCACCTGGGTTTTGGAAACTCTTCTTCCATCCCCAGCGGCCAGACTCCTGGGGGACACCCCACCGTCACTTGGGATGTGGCAGATACGTGCTGCAGCTACTCAGGGTGGAGGTGCCATGGAGTGTGTGTTATAACCAGGCAAATTGTAGCCTGATGCCTTAATGTTTGAAAAGATAAATCCGGACCCCGCAGGATTGTTTTTGTGGGTACAGGCGGCTTGTTGCGCAGTTGGAATCCCCCGCTTGTAACTAGGCTGTGCCCTGACTTCAGTGATGGGAGATGCTGTGGGGGCTGGAAAAGGGACCACGCTGAGACACTCTTCTGCTCAATCACCCCTGAATTTGTGTAGTTCAGCTTTTCTGGAGACACCCCTTCAGCAAGGTTTTGCCTTCATGACTGCAGACAACCAAACCCATCCAAATTCAGGGTTTGGGTTTGGTTTTTTTCTGTGAATATAAGCAAGAAAGGAAGGGGTCTGGTTCCTCTTCCGTTGCAGTCTCCTCAGAAGAAACGGTGTAATACTCACTCACACAGTAGCACCTCTCTCCTCCTTGCAGATGGCTGCCTTAGTTTGACCTTCAAGATCAATTTTACTGGTTTCTTCCTTTCTTTCTAAGATCTAATAATGCAAAACCTGCAAGGCTTGGTTTGGGGTGGGGGTATTCAGGTATATTGTCCTTTTTGCTTTGAAGATGTCCTTCATCTTCATTTACGGATTTTCTCCTTAGTAATCATAAGCAGGATTTCCTCTAATCGAAAGAAATACAAATTTTAAAAGGTAAAAAAGGCAGCATTATCCTCTTCTCTGCCAGATAATACGTCATCATGATTCAGGCAAAGATCCCGTTTTCTTTTTACCACCCACGCATCCAAGACAAAATGGGATAACTGGATGCCAGCTCCTCACGAAGATCTTCTAGCTGCCGGAGGAGAGCCGAGAGCATTTAATTTTGGGAAGGGAGGAGGGGAGAACAGAAAGTTTCTTGTAAAATCTGTGTATAGGGAGATCCTGTGATCGAATGTTCTGTTACTCATCATATTCTGTAGAGGCAGAGCAGCTTTTTTCCTGCTAATGATGAAGGCAGCTTTTCTTTATGTTTTTAGGTGAAGTCATAAGTGGAAACAATAACTGGATTTTGATTTTTATTTTTTCAAACTTCAAAATGAAAGTAGGTCATAACATCAGCCATGATAATTAGGCTTTAAGGAACTTGGTGAAAGTTGAGCTGTGAGTCTCTAGTTGGGGTTTAAATTGAGGTTGGATTTGTTTTGAAAGGTTCTCTAGCTCAGCGGTATGTTGTCAAGGGGTCGGAATGGGGAAAGCTCTAGAAGTGGTGTCAAGTGAGTGGCCAGAACAGATTATTAAAAGGTGCTTTTTGACCTTTAAAATTCATTAAATGAAATAATTCAGATTATCAGGTTATGAACTACCTAGCCAGAGCCAGATGGTTCCAGAAGCAGTAAAGAATATTTTTTCTCATGAATGGAATTTGATATCTCCTTCTGTTCTCAAGAATTCCATAATCTAATTTTGCAGCTGTTTATAAAACTTGGAGAGTATACGGTCGGGTTCCTTTCACAGGAAAGCGTCTGCATAGATGGTGTCAATGAACAGGGAAGAGAATTGCCGTTTTAGCGGGACTGAGATTGTGGCAGCAGCTGAAATGATCACGGAGTGGCCTTTATTGCTGTAACAGCAGTGCAGGCCTCCTTGGCTCCTCTCGTTCTTAATCTGGCAAGTATGAGTTCCGCAGCAGCAGCATCCCGAGATCTCGGTGTACCTGTCACGCCAGCCTGCAGCGGCCCTTCTGCTGGCCTAGTCCTGTGCCACGGTGTAGGTGACGAGGGAGGCGGCGCGCCTGCCGTGTTCCTCTCTCCATCAGAGGCAGCGCGCTCAAATGGGCTTACAATTTTCATCATGACTAACAACTTCCAGGAGCTGCAGCATCTACAGATGGCTAAAAAAATGGAGAACTTAAAGCTTTCAGAAATTTTTCTGAGTAGCGTCAACTTAATTTCTTGTCTTGCTTTATTTTTCATGTGTAATTTCCTTGAGTGGAGTTGAGATGAAAAGACTTGCTCTCAGAAATACCACCCAAATGAAAGAGAGAGGGGGGAGAAGGAACTTCTACATATCATAGCTTTTTAACTAAAAGTTCTAAAACGCAATTTGTATCTTACCAAAATACCATTTGAGTGTCAAAAGCAACGCTCAGCCTCAAAGGGGTCACTGTAGCCCTGTTGGTTTAAGTGCTTTCAGCAGAACTCGTAATTGCTGCCTTTTATTGGTATCGTTCTGCTGTCAGCCAGGTAGATAAATACGAGATGCCAGCCCGCTTCCCCGAGTTGTCTTTTTTCTCAATTAGAGGCATTCTTCCCTATTTAAAGACTGTTCCTAAGGAAATAAATGTAATTACACTGCTGAGATGTTCAAAGAGCTCTCCAAGTTGTTATTATTTTTCAGAAAACGCGTTGCCTTTCTTGTCCTTGTCATCCACTTGTGAACGAACCAGGGCTGTTGCCATGCCACTGTTGCCAAGTGCTTGTAATGATGCATATAAATCTGGAACTATTAACACTTTCAAAATCAATTAACGGTCCACCAGACCAGCACTGTTTGTATACTGTGGCCAGAAAATTCCTGCGCCAGCTCTCCAGACATCTGGTAACTCGCTGTGGAGCTGGCTCTTCGGCCCTGGCCATGGCGGTGGTTTCTGCTGGAGGAATCTTGGCCTGGAAATAGCAAACGGGGTTAGAAGGGAGGAGGAGGAAGATACGCATGGCGTTCCTCTCTGACGAGCAAAGTTGGTTTGTTCATGTTGAATTAATTTGTTCTGGATAAGGTCCTTCTTTTACGCTCTAGAATGAGTATCGCTACAGGCTGCATTTGTTCCCGTCTCCTTGTTCTGCGACTGTCACCTGCTGTAATTTGAGTTTTGCCTCTTAATTAGCCACACAGGGCAGGAAATCCCTCTTCAGGTTTTTATGTTAACATGGTGCTTTGGTTTTTTAGGGGAGTCAAGAGCTTAGGCAGCTTGGAAGGGGACATTCTAACCTTTCTAACTTTCACCGACAGTTTTCAAGCCCGAGGAGCTGCGCCAGGCTCTCATGCCTACCCTTGAAGCTTTGTACCGGCAGGACCCAGAGTCTCTGCCTTTCAGACAGCCCGTGGACCCCCAGCTTTTAGGGATTCCGGTGAGTTGGCATTAAAAAAAATCAAATGTGTGTGGGTGTTGTCTTTGCTCATAGAAACATTTCGTCTTTTCTGTCCAATATTATGACACGGGGTTTTTTTGTGTGTGTTTGAAGGACTACTTCGACATCGTGAAGAATCCTATGGATCTTTCAACCATTAAGCGTAAATTGGATACTGGGCAGTACCAAGAGCCCTGGCAGTACGTGGACGACGTCTGGCTGATGTTTAACAACGCGTGGCTGTACAATCGCAAGACTTCCAGGGTCTATAAGTTTTGCACTAAACTCGCGGAGGTGTTTGAACAAGAAATCGATCCTGTTATGCAATCACTTGGCTACTGTTGTGGGCGCAAGGTACGTACCCCCGGGACAGAGGTGTGGGCTTCCAGAGAGCCTAGCCTGGTTAGTCAGATGTGACATACGCTTTGTGTACCCTTTTTAAAAACCGAGATACCGCATGAAAGGGCTGGGAAAAGTTTGGCTTATATAAGCATGCTAAGAGCTGAAAAGGGTAGATGGCATCCTTCTTGCTGCTGTTTTGTTATTCATGTTGTAGTTTTGTCCCTGAGAACCCAGTTTTTTTCAATGTTAGACCCCTCTAATAAGCAATATTAAACTGCTTTGCTTGTTTTCTGTGACCACTGCAATAAAGCAGGCAGAGGGTCAGCTGTTTAGCTTATGCAGTTAATAATTGTAATTAAATTAAGAGAGCTGTGCTGATATATTTGCAACAGCCTGCAGTAGTGTGATGAACTTAACGTAGCATTGTGGTATGTGTCAGATTTGCCCGAGAGACCCTTGATTAACGCCGGATTACATTGTAAAGCTTTTCTCACCGTTGTTTTGCAGTATGAGTTTTCTCCCCAGACCTTGTGCTGCTATGGCAAGCAGCTGTGTACCATCCCTCGGGATGCTGCCTACTACAGCTACCAGAATAGGTGAGTGCCCGGCTTTGGGTGGTTCTTCCTTATTCGGGCAGCGAGAGCCTTTGAGTTCTCTGCACGTAATGAACTTTTTCTTTCCTTTGTGGCTAAGTCAGGAAAAAGTTATTTTTATATCTTTGCATGCTGTGCTTTTGCAAGTGACCCTTTAGTTTCCCGTGCTGCCGCTTGACGCACACTGTACTGGCGTGCTTGCTCTTAGAGAGGCTGTGTCACGCACCGCTCGGGAGAGAGGGAAGTTCGCCACAGAACGAGTAGCAGGGCTTGCTGGAGGGAGGCGGGCAGAAGGGCAAAAAGGCGCTGAGAAATCACGTCACCTTGTTCTGGGAGAACTGTGAAAATACGCAGATTCGTTGTCAAATTCGTGTCAGAATTTGCAAAGGGTACAGTGATTGGCTGCAAGACTTAGGTCTCTCTTCCTCGTCGGTGCTTAATTCTACTTAAATGACCCTTGAATTAACATTGAAAACTACACAGAGACTCCATGAGATGCTCTGAAAACGATTTCTGTTATTTACAGTTATATTAATAGTTTCTATTATTTTTTAATTAATATTAGGATTTGGTGTTTTTGTGATTATTAAATGATTGCAATAACACTAATTTTCTATTTAAAACTGACACCAACAACGCTGTAAGAACAAAGTGAACTTCGAACTGGACTTTGGGTTTGGTTTCTTAGTTGTTTCCCCTTGGAAAAAAAAAAAAAGACAAATACAAAACATAAGTAGGCAAAGACACAAAGTTCCTTTTACCTGTTCACAACCAAGTTAGGCTTAGTTGTTTCCCCTTGGAAAAAAAAAAAAAGACAAATACAAAACATAAGTAGGCAAAGACACAAAGTTCCTTTTCCCTGTTCACAACCAAGTTAGGCATTCCCTTCCCAGAGGGCTGGCAGTCTGTAAGCTCTCCAAATTTGAAGTGCCCAGCGGGCTGTTGTCTGACTTAGGTTGCAGAACTCCCTCAGACAGTCGGTGCTGGCATTTTGCCTCTCTCAGGTGATGCCTCCATCACCAAACGTGCCATAAGATGGCGCGAGACTGTTGTGTACCACCGAGCCGAAGCGACGCAGGGTGGGAGCTGAAAATGTGCCATCTCGCATTGTATGTTGGGCCTTAGGTGGCTTTTGCGGGGCAGATAGTATTGCATGGAGGGATGTACATCCATGAGCTCCCGTGAAAGCTCATACAGCTGAAAACCTCTGAAATGGCCTCTGAAAAACATCAGTCTGCAGCGGAATAAAGCGATGAAAACGCCTTTAAAGAGAGAGCACTTCAGTACTGGAAGAGGGGAAAAAAGAACATTTAAATACCAGCTCCGTGTGGTAGAATTTCAGGTGCTCCCCCCGTTACGCATCCAGGTAGTGCTCTGTTTGAAAAGAGCAGCAGCTTCCAGAACAACTGGCGAAGGGGTGGTTTTTCTTTCGGTTAGACCTTTCC
>NW_010419227.1:16648-31398 GCF_000710305.1 Buceros rhinoceros silvestris
GCTGAAGTTAGTATGAACCGTTCGGATTGCTCGGTGGAAGGCAACGTTGGTTGCCAGCGAGAAGGCCAGGCTTGATGGGGCAGCGGGTTCCGCTGCCACGCTGGGTGGTGCAGTATTTCCATTTCCTACCTGTTGTAAGTGGGATAGTCCTGTTGCGCTGAGGCCAGTCGAAAGGGCAGTAAGGACAGGGAGGTGATTCGCGGTAGCGGAAGGGGACGAGATGTGGATTCCTGCTCATCCAGAGGAAGGGTTGGGGTTTGGGGAATTGGGATCATTTTGAGTTGGCGAGAGCGACGTCTTTCTATTTTAGGCCAACTAAATAGGGTGATGAACGGAGTTTGGGGTTGGTTTTTCTTAACAGAATATTTCTAAAGATCAGTCGCCAAGTTTTAAGTGTGGGTTTGGACTATCAGATCATAGAAGGCCCTTATTCATCAGCTGTGTTGCTCTAAAACAGTCAAATTAACTGGTTCCCATGACAGTGATCTTCAAATCTTAGATTTTTCTTAATCAAGTAGCAAATTAGTGAGAAACAAATCCTGTGGTTCCAGCAGATCTTTAATTGGTCAAACATTCTGGACTTTTTCCACTTACGGAACAGACAGAATTGGATGTACTTCAGCCTATTGCGTAAACAAACTACGACTAAGGTTATTTAGGCACCACTGAATAAATGAACTCTGGCACCAGAGTTCAGTGATTAAAAGTTAATTATTTGGTATAGCGCTGTTTGGCTTCCACAAAAAGGCAGAAGTTCAGGTTAAAGTAAGCATTCAGGAAACACCCTCCCTGAGTGAATATCCAGTTAAGAAAACCGAGTGGTGCCAGCATCCAGCTGCTCGCAGAGCGTTTCCCTCGAATGCGCTTAATTGCAGCCAGGAATGTACCTGCTAATGCAGTGCCTGAGCGTTTGCTGGGCTTTGGAGCTGCACCGTGCTGCTCTTCGGTGAGCAGTCTGCATTTGAAAAGTGTTTCCTTTTCGATGTGTTGCAGTGAGTACGTCCATTGGCGTGTCAGTGTCTAGAGTACCCCACGTTTTCTCTGGGTTCTCTTATCCATAGTGACACGCAAAAGTCAGTGAATTACAAGCAAGTTTCTCTTTCTGAGAGTCCATAATCATAATTAGTTATAGCTGCTGTTTCACCTTGGTTATTTTATGGACAAGCATTCACAATCTCTAGGTGATTCATTTTCACCCTACTTCAATTTTTATTTCCTCATTTTAATATCATGGCTCAAGGCTTGACTCCAGTGTTCAGTTCTGCAGCACATGAAATCCTGTGCTCCCCTTTGAATCCGCGGATGGCTGGAGCACACTGCGAACCAGAGGGCTCATCCCTGCCAGACCGAGCTTCCTGCAGCCTGAGCAGGGGGTCAAACATCTGGGCTGGTGGAGCCAGTCAGATTTCTGCGGTGTAACTGAAACCCAGTGTCGAAGGCAGCCTTGTTGCTCAGTTCCACGAGTGCTTTGAAAGCCCATAAATTAGTCTGAAAAGGGATCAGAATTGACTTTTTCTGGGATTGTTTAAATGTAGCAAAGTATTAATAGGAGCCTTGGCCGTGGATTTTTCTCGCCACACACTCCTGTCTGTGTTTCAGTACTTCCCAATCTGACTTAAAATGAACAACCTTGTTAGTAAGGAAAACAATTAGCTGGGTTTTTTAGTTGAAAAGGAATTTAAAGAATCACATTAGAGGAAAGAAGGACGTGGACAACATGTAAAAAGATAGAAAATTCGGAACCGCTCATGTAAACTAAAATATTGGATGTTACTGTATCAGTTTCGGGGTATGGGCCGAGGGGCACGTGAAGTCAGTGTAAAGTAGATGTGCAGGGTCAGTATCCCCTCCTGAAATCTCCTGTAATCCTGCTCTGTAATAATGCATCTATCATCCCCGGTGATTACAAATTGATGCAATAGATGTGGCTTTCTCCTGGCCCTGTTCTGTTGCATTATCCACTCCACAAGCCTCGCGTTCCCTTGGGAGGGTGAGGTGTTTAATCCCAGCAGAGCTGGCCCGGAGAAGCCACTCGCAGGGTCACTGGCGGCAGGCTGGCGAGCAGCCCTCGGGACAGGGCGGGTGGCATCAGCTCACGCGGGTCGCCCGGCTGCTGAAGTGATGACGTGGCCATGTCAGTACGGGTTTACGTGACCTAGAAGAAAACACACCTTGTTCCTCCTTGTGTCGGTCCCCCAGTAGAGAGGAGTATCAGTGTGCTGCTGCCTTTAAGTGGTTCTTGGCTGGCAGAGCAGCTCTTGAAGCCTGAGCCAGCTGGCAGAGTCCGCAGGAGTTCTCCGGCTCTGTGAATTAAGCTGTGGTAACGTGGACCCGGCCCTGGCCCGGGGCGGGCGCAGATTGCGTGGCAGAACCTCTCCTCCATCCACAGGGTGCTGCGGAAGGACCCGCTCCCGCTTGCTTGCGCTGTGTTTCGCAGGCGTTTTGCAAAGTGCGGTGGTGACGTGATGGTCAGTGTGTGGCAGGAGGAGCCTCTGATCCCTGCCTGTCCCTAGCTGCTCTGGGTGGCTTTGGCTGCCTCCAGGAAAGCTCAGCCTTGGCGCCCCGTCGCCCGGGTTATGGCAGTTCAAGGGTACGAGCGTGCGTCTGGAGGCGCGAGCTGCCGCATTTATTAGTCTCCATCCCTGGAGTTGTTGGTTCATTGTGACATGAGTCTCGTTTGATGCCTTTTATACTTCCCGTTCTGCCGGTTCTGGTGTTGAGTACTAAAACCGTTTTACTGTGCTGCCGTTGCTGCTTACACTCCTTCACTCCTGATCCTCCATAAAGCTCCTTTATTTTGATGATCCTTCGTGGCCTTCCTGCATTTTACAGCTGTGGCCTCTCTGTTACCTTTGTTCATGTGTGAATTCATACCCTTTCCAAACGTTTAGCCTCCTTTTTGTTCTTGTTTTGTTTTTTAATGACCCTGACAGCTTTGGTTCCAGTTCATCTGAAACAAACAAAAACCCACCAAAAACTGCCACCAAAAATTTGTGTAACTTTGATTTATTTTTGTTTTCAAATGCAGATGGTATTTTCACAGAGCTGTGTTCCAGTTCACTCAGCTTGGTTTGTTAAGCTGCCGTGTCAGTTTTGCTGAGTGTGACTGGGACTGGCTCTTGGTCTGGTGACCAGAAATTGCACCTAACCTCATGTTCAATTTGTAAAGCTTAATTCCGCATCGTCAATGTGCCCGATAATTATATTGTATTGTATGTATGTACAATATTTAATGTTGTTCACATATATACATACATAGATAAATGGCTGGAAACTCTGACCCATAGTTGCATTTCTGTTAAATGTTTGTCTGGAGTATGGATTTGGTTTCATTTATATTAAATAATATGAGCCGAGCAATTGGTCACGTTTAATCTTAGAGTCAAATAACTTTTGAATTTAATATTTTATAGATTTTTTTCAATACCAGGTGTTTCTACTTCTGCAGTTTTTACTGACAATATGCTTTCAGCATATTTTCTAATTACTTAAATCCGTAAAAAATGAGTTTTTAAAGCTTTTTGACAGGCTGGGGCTTTTTAACGCAAAGGAAACTCCCATCAGTCACAAGCCTGGAATGAAAGAGCTTTTTTTTTTTCCCCTAAGTAATGCAAATCAAATCCAAATTCTTAAATTTGAAGTCTGTAGCGCTTGGTAGCTACTTCATCGGTCCTCCCCAAATTCTGACTGTGGCGCCCGAGGACTTGTTAGTGCGGTATGAAATGAGACCGAATGCTAATCTGTGCTTTGCCTTGGCTTTCTGCTCTGTGTTGTCTTGGTGTTTGCGTCTTACCTCTTACGTCTGTGCTGTTTGTTCCCTCCCCTGTTCTCTAATCCTGCCCTCCCCTCCCCTCTGTGCCTCCTCATTGTCCACACTGACCCATCAATCAACCAACAACGCCCCCCCTTTCGTCGTGGTGATCTGCCCTGCTCTGGTTGGTGGCTCCGTGCTTGGGTGGCTGTGTGTTGTGCTGGACCAGTTCACCCAAATATGGCCTTCTTGCTGACAGGTATCACTTCTGTGAGAAGTGTTTCACTGAAATCCAGGGGGAGAATGTCACCCTGGGTGATGACCCTTCCCAGCCTCAAACGTAAGTTGCTTCCGTTCTTCTGCACGACAGCTTTTTTACTGGGAGGGGTGCTGGGGAGGCCTCGGGGGATGGTAGAGTTTGATGGCGGGTGGCGGTTTTCACGGGGAAACACCTACTTTCTTACTAAGAGGAGACCAACAGTACCAGACGACTAACGGTTGTCACTGCGTTGGGTCTGTCAGGGTGCCCATCACTGTCGCTCCAGCCGCGCCGCTCCAGAGCGGCGGCAGGCTGATTGCAGGGAGTGTCAGACTCTAGGCGGTGTGGTGGGGAGGGCGGAACGGAAGCTGTGTCACTAAGTGTCACTAATCCATTAACTTCTCAAATGAAAGGCTGCAGCTAATCCCGATGTCTCACCTTTTGAAGTACAGCTTTTCTTTATGAAACCAATGGCTCGACTTCAACCTGACCAGAAAGTGAGAGGCTCCAAGATTTGAGGAGCACAAGCTGGTTTGGAAGGTGGCTGCTTTACTGACAACAGCTTCCCTTGTTCTTTACGATTTTCAGTTTGTGTATACTTGGGTATCTCTTATTTTGCTTCTAATTGATGCAGAAAGTTAAATGGGAAAAGTATTTTCCATACCTTAAAATAAAAATGAACTGGATTGCTTGCTCTGGATAGAAAATAAACACAGATATGCTTTCTTCTGACTTGAGGTTTGCTCACTCACTGCGGTTCGGAAAAGCATGCTACTGTCTCAGGCTCTGATATAAAGGTGCTACTGACTTTGTATTAACTCTTTGTCTCTAGAACCATCTCTAAGGATCAGTTTGAAAAGAAGAAAAATGACACACTAGATCCAGAGCCGTAAGTACCGGGATGTTCTTCTTGAGATAAGCTTATCGCTTTCGCTCGCCCCTTAGCCAGCACTTCAGAAATCAGGCAGTCAAAGCAGTCTTCATTTGTCCCCAGCTCTGCTCAAAGAAGCTGCAGAGTCTTTCTCTGGAGTTTGCAGCGCAATGTACAGACTCCGTTTGTGCCATTGGTACCGAGAGGAGAGCTGAGCCTGATTTAGCGGCACTTACTGCTTGTTCGTTGGCATAAAGGCCAAGCTGAACACTTCTTTAGGAGCACTGTGCTGCTTCTCCTCCTGTCCTTAACTACCTGAGGCAGCTTTATCTCCCTGCTGCTTGGTTTGCCAGCAGCTGGATACATCGTGCGTTTTAATTTCTCTCATCTTTGCAAATAGGAAGTAGAGCTGCTCCCCCAGACCTTTCCTGGGAGGTACCCCAGTGCCTTCGGCTTCAGAACCAATGCTGCAGGCTTGGATGAGAAAACCTGTAACAGCTTTCCCATCCAAAAAAACCAATTTTGACATATAATTTTGACCAAAAAAAAAAAAGTGCAGCAGCCCCGGGCAGGTGAAGACAAGCTAATACCTATTTTCTTGGCACAGTGATTCACGAGTGATTAGTTTTCACATTTACAGCAAGTTGAGCAACCATTTAGTCAGCTTGTGGTTGTGGCAATTAAATCCGTAGAGGTACTGTCGAGTAGAATTCTTTGAAGCTGGGAAAGCTCAGAACTCTGCTTAGGAAAGGATAAAAAATACCCAGAGAAACAGTCACGCTTGAAAGCCCAGTCCACGTTTTTAAACTAGAACATTCCACAGTTTTTTTATCTCTCTCCTTCTCTCATTTGCACGTGAGCTTGAGAGGCGTGTGCCCGAAGCGGTTCTACTGAGTGGGGTTTTTTACACTGACCCACCCATCAGACCCGCTGGAGTCGATTCGGTTCTTAGCAGAGGGTTGGAAAGTCTGTTCGTGCTGGATTCTGGAAAACCACTTGCCTGACAACAACAGTGACTGGCTGCTGTTCTTTCTTCTCAGGTTTGTTGACTGCAAAGAGTGCGGTCGGAAGATGCACCAGATTTGTGTATTACATTATGATATTATTTGGCCTTCAGGGTAAGATGTTTGTTAGTTTTTTACCCCCCGTACAGGACCGGTGTAGTTAATACAATTAAGACGTTCTGCTGTTGCTCTTTAACGTGCAGTCACTGCCTTTTAGGAACCGAGTACAGAAGGACAAACCTTTCTAAATAAAATCTGGTTTTTGGTATTTGGGGATCTCATTGCAGTACATTCAGATGAAAATGTGCATGAAACCAACTTGTTGATATCCGCAGATTTCTGTGGTTTCTTTCTAACTACTAAACTGGAAGCTGGTTGGAAGTAAGTTTGTGTACTAAGATGCAGGAGTAACTGCTTGGCAGAATTAAACCAGCTCAGAAAGGCTTTAAGTGCCTCAAAAATGTAGAGATAGAAGCTGTTCAAACCCGGAGAAAAGAAAATTACATTGCATTCTGACGTTCAAATTATGGGTTCAAACACTGGGCTTAAGCCGCCAATGATGGGTTTATGCTCAGGTTTTGGCATTTTTCTTTTCTCAATAGGTTTGTCTGTGATAATTGTCTGAAGAAAACTGGTAGAACACGCAAAGAAAACAAATTCAGCGCTAAAAGTGAGTTTATCTTCAACTTTCACCTTCTCCCTGCCACCCCAGTAGCTTTTTTGATGGAGAGACTGTTGTGATAGACAGCACAGGAGCGTTTGCAGAACGGGGTGTAGCCCAGGGCTTTAGTAGCTGTGATTTGGACACTCGAACGACTAGAACTGGCAGCTGCACTTGGTTCCTGCCCTGTTCTTCTTTGGTCCGTGGAAGTCCTGGGCACCACCTTCTCATACAGTCCCTTTCAAGCCTGAATCTTCCAAATTGCAGTAAAAGAGTGGATTTGCATGAAATGTCGCTCCTTGGTAACTTCGTGTGTGGTTGATTGCATAATAAGAGATTTGAAGGGGGATAATTTGGAGATGATAAAGCTGTATGAGACATATTAGGTTACAGTAATCAAAACGGTCTCTGGAGGAACCTGACGCATGTGAGACAGTATTGTTAAAGAGATTAAAATTAGTCTCATTAAAGACAGATTAAGGTTGTAAGAGAACGTTAATAAAATGATGACATAAAAATGTAGTTTTATGTAACCATTTTAAATAGGCAACTCTTTGATTATATGCTGGCTTTACAGCATAGGTTGGTGTAAATGAGCTTAAGTGCGCGTGCGACTCCTTGGATGTCTGCTTGAAGTTTGAGTAACCAGCCATTTAGTTGAAGGGACCCATCTGTTCTTTGGGGATCTGGACAGGGAAATAATGGTGCTTGTTTCCGCTCCATCAATGTTCCTTCTCTTGTCCCTGCTCTTTGGCTTCTTGTTTTCTTTGTCCCCTGATGATTGGAGTCCTGCTGCCGGTTGTAACCCACTAGTGGGCTCTGCTCCTGAGCTCAATTTTCTTTAACAGTGCTCTGGTGGAAGCCCCGTTCTTGTCAAAACCTTGGTCTTACTGCTGACCTAAACCCAAACATGAGCAATGAAAGTTTGACACTGGAACGTGTTTCCTGTCCTCTCCCTCTCCATAAAACCTTTCCTTACTGAAGCATCATCACTATTTCTGCACTCTCTCAAGCACGCTGGCACCACCACTAATAGCGGAGGTTGCGTGGCCCTCAGCTGCCAGCTGAACGGAACGGTAGCACCCATAGCCCTGATATATGTGGAGTGAAATCGGTATCTGCACCATGTCACAAGGGAGCTGCGTGAAGCTGGCTGAGAACACGCCAAATAGAACCTGTAAGCCCGAGCACAGCTGGATGATGCCGTGAAGTTCCCAGCTCTTGGAGTATTGTTCTTGCTAAGAAAATACACAGTTATTACGTAGCCAGTAGCTAATGCAGACACTCAAAGACAAAAGATATCCTGACAAATAAGTCACCCAAAGGAGTTTCCTGACAAAAAGTCACAGTAAGCCAGAAGCCTGCCTTTCTTCCTCTCTGCCTGATTACTCACTCCGTAACACATCCCTGGCCATGGCTTCACCAACAAAATTTTGGCCCTGGAGCAGCTGGAAAGGCGCATCCCCCTGCTCGGGGTGCCTTTCTTCCAAGTTTGCGCTGCAATTTTCATGGAGAGCTGAGCTTTTATTAGAAGTACATCTCTCAGAGGGGTCCGAGAACCAACATCCAGGTGCTTTCTAAAAGAATTTGCATGTTCTAACACATCAGAATCTGTGGCTTTTAGATGCTTTCCACTGGGTGCCTGTCGTGGTAGTGCTGCCCGTCTCTTTTATCTTCTTATCTGGTCCGGTTTTCGTTTGTGTTTCACATCTTAATGCACTGCAGCATAAGGAAGGCAGCAGCTTTCCTCTGGTTGCTTAGCATTGGGAAGATGATAAAATGAAAACAAGACAGTAGAGTTAGCTAAAATGGCTTTCTAAAAATGGACCAACTCAGCTGAAATGGAGCAGCTTTTTTTTTCTGTTTGTCTTGGGAGAAATCAGCAAAAGGAAATAATTTCTTCAGAAAGTATTTGTGAATTTTCTTCAAAATTGCCTTTAGAATCAACCCGCTTCTGTTAAATGTGGAAAGCCCGATCTGTGGTATTGGGCTGGGAAAGGCCAGCGTGCTGGAGTTGGTAAAGGGCGTAGTACGTTTTCACCTGAACCTGCTTTTAAATATAATTGTTCGCTCCCAGGTAAATGATGGTTAGAGTGTGTTGTGCTGGTTATTACCACAGAACCTCCCTGGATGAGGGGACAGGCTAAAAGATGTCAAACAAGACCGCCCTGTTTTGCGATTTCTATAAACCGATTGTAAAATAAAATTTTAAGTATCTAAATCCTTTGGAAAGTGAGATCTGTCTTTGAGTGTATGTGGCTTTTTTCCCTAGTATTGGAGCCTAAAATAATTGTTAGCGTAGATACTTCAGTGCAGCGTTCTGTGTGCAAGAGCAGTAGTCAGGAAGAACCACCTTGTGTCAGTAGCCAGATAACCGCAAAATGAAGCGGTAACTGTGTTTTAGTAAAACGAACATCTGCAGATCACAGCTCCGCTTTGGAAAAGAGCAGATTGACCATAAAAACAAAGTGGAAATACTCAGTGGTAAAATAAGTCCAGCAGGATAAGAGAAATGGTCATGAATCTTTAGAGTCCGAACAGTGCGCTGCCTCTGTTTTCTTAATTTAAGCCCAAATCTTGGTCGTGATCTCTGCGATTTGTTGTGGATTTATTTGAAAACCATCACATCCTGTAACGCTGCAAAGCCAGCGACCGCCACAAAAGCTGATTGTAAACGTAAAGACTGAGCGAGGGGGTCTGGACAATACATGGACTTGAACTTTCCGAGACCTCTGTCGCTGTGCGAGGACTATTTAAGCTTTATGTGCAGACGAAGGGTTCAATCCAAGAGCTCTCTTGAAAAGCGAAGCAAAGCACAAGCAATGAAGTCGCCGTGGAAGTCAAAAGGCTTTTCATTTCTGTCGATTTGCTTTGCTTTGCTCGAAGAGGTGTGGCAGTGAGCCAGATCTGTGAAGTGATGTAATCTCTGTCGAGCAGCCAGATACCGGTTTTGTTAGCAGCAAACATTTGCAGTGTTCATAAAACACGCCTGCAAATTCAAAACCGCTGCGTAAAGCCGCCTTTGTCAGGTCACTTACCGAGACGTTTTCCCACTCTGGTGGTTTCAGCTTCCACAGTGGGCTGTGAACGCTCACGGCTCGGGGGAGAACAGGGATGGTTTTGCTTTTTTAATTTTGGCTGCACAAATTAAAACATCACGTTTTCCTGTGGAGGTAAAACAAGGGGAAAACGTCCGCTTCTGTGCAGGGCAGCAGGCTGAAGGACCTCACGAGCGCAGAAACACCCTGGGCTTCACAGCCATTTCTCCAGAATTAACGTTCCCATTGTCACGTTCTCCTCCCTGCATTTCTAGGGCTGCAGACCACGCGTTTAGGAAACCATCTGGAAGACAGAGTAAACAAATTTTTGCGGCGACAGAATCATCCGGAAGCTGGAGAGGTCTTTGTCAGAGTAGTAGCAAGTTCAGATAAGACAGTAGAAGTTAAACCAGGAATGAAATCCAGGTTTGTTCTATGAATTTTTTTTTTGTTACTGATATTTTGAAGTCTCCTTGCATAAATACCACAAAGTCGTGCCAACTCGCACCTTAGTCCCTTCGCACATCTCTGAAACGTAGTAAGATTACAGAGTAAATTAACTCCAAGGGAGTGACAGAGAGGGGGGCCTATGGGGGGCGGTGGGGACAATCCTGGTTGCCGTTATAATCCCATGACTTTGCGGGAAGACAGCCTGACCGCTGTTTGGTCAGCGCTACCTGGATTCCCAGGGTAGCTTGGAGCAGTGGCTGAGGTTCTGTCCCTCGCTGCTCCTTCCTTTCATGGTGTGTTTATAAAGTACTTCAGCTTTCAGGAGTTATTTTTAATTGCCTTCATCCTAAATGAAAAGCTGAAACAGTTTGTTCTGTGAAGTGTTTTGGCTTTGATTCATAAAGATGGGGTTTACGTGACATCACTTCAGAATGCATCAGGGTTTTTCCTCTGCAACGCATTTAAAGGGTGTGTGGTTCCTGAGGACGCTCCCGCGCTCAGTGCTCGCCTGTTCAGCCAGAGATAACTGTACGGAAACTGTCCTTCCGCGAGCCGGAGAGAAACAGGGCTCCCTGTTCTAGTACAGCTCTGATCTGACCCGCTTCAACTTCTGCAGAAATGTTTCTCACGGGTTAAAAATAAGGTTGAGAAGAGTTTCCTGGACAGGACACTGCTTTAGTAATTAGCTTTTTGGGGGTTGATTTTTTTTCTTTTTCTTGTTCCTTCCTGCCACCCTCTCCTCCAGATTTGTGGATTCGGGTGAGATGTCAGAATCCTTCCCTTATCGCACCAAAGCCCTGTTTGCGTTTGAGGAGATCGACGGAGTCGACGTGTGCTTCTTCGGCATGCACGTCCAGGAGTACGGCTCGGACTGCCCCCCGCCCAACACGAGGTACCCCGTTACGCTGTACCGGCGGTGCGCGCGCGGAAATCCTCCTGCTGCCGTCACTGGGCAGTTGTCTCAAATACAGAAGGTTGGGAGGTGGGTTTCGATTCTGAGGCACAAGTAAGCCCTACTGTGTGCCTGCAGGTGACTTTGAAGGGGAAAACAAATACCACAACAAAAATGTCACAATTTTTTGCGTCCTGCATTTAATTTTGCTTCTCAGTACATATTCTTGCTGTCTAAAAAAAATCACTTCCTTTTGAGAACTGTTGATAGCACGTTAAGATGCTTAAATGTGCAGTAAAATACCGTCACTGTGAATTTTTCGTTGTTCAGTGTGGCTGTACATGTGTCTAGTGTGCCAGTCTGCTCCTCAGCAGAGAAAGCAGATGTTGAGCTGTCCGTGACGTTCTGTCGCTCTTCTCTCATTGCTCTAGGCGTGTGTACATATCCTACCTAGATAGTATTCATTTCTTCCGCCCCCGCTGTCTCCGAACTGCAGTTTATCATGAGATCCTCATTGGATATTTGGAGTACGTGAAGAAACTCGGGTGAGTGAGATCCTCGTGAAGAAAGAAACCTTTTTGCTCTGCATTTTTTTTTAGCCAGGATGCCAGGCAGCTTTTTGCTGGGGACAGTCTCTGTTTCTGTCTGCCCTCTTGGAGGTCTGTGGGACACATCCAGAATCTGGATTTGATCACTGAGGTGGTTTGTTCTGCCGTTAGGATTGACAGGTTGTTCTTATCGGAGGGTCACTTGATGTTCAAGCTTCGTTATTGTATCCCAGACCTTTTCTCCTCTCTGGTATAAATAGAGATCGTTACCTCAGCATCTTTCTTACAAAGAAAAAAAGCCAGAGGTCTGAATGTATATCCGTTAGTCTGAGTTACTGTTAAGAAGGTAGTCAAAATGGTGAAGATTTTCTTTTCTTTTGTGTGAAACGCAGGTATGTGACAGGACACATCTGGGCCTGTCCCCCAAGTGAAGGAGATGACTATATTTTTCATTGCCATCCACCTGACCAGAAAATACCCAAACCCAAACGTCTGCAAGAATGGTATAAGAAGATGCTGGACAAGGCATTTGCCGAGAGGATCATCCATGACTACAAGGTTTGCTGCTGTTTCCTTCCTGAAAACATTCTGATGGGCTTTTCACGGGAAGGGATCTGCTGGCGTTTCATAACGCGTGAAACTGCTGCTGGTGTACAGGGGTTTATCCTCTGCTAGTGTCTTCGTTGTCGGAGACTGCGGAGGCTCTGCCTTTCAGGCTGAGGGTGCCTTAGCTGTGGTTTCTGTGCCAGGTGCCAGAGCCTGCCGTCACGTACGCGTCTGTCACCGCAGTCTTCTAGGCAGGGAAGCGTGGCCCTTGTTGAGGTTGACAGAAGCCATTTGCTTCTGGTGAGCCTGGAGGATCAGGTGGAGTACTGGACCTCAAAGAAACTGCTGAGAAAACAGCTTCTGCACTTGAAGAGAAAAAGGATGATTTCTGTAATTGGAGAATATCACGTGTGTGCCCAAGGAAATCAGTTAAAATGGCAAAGGCAGCATTTGCCCCTCCTTACGTGCTAGAATTTACAACAGTTTCTTAAAGGTAGTGACAGCGCTGGGAAAAACGGCTGCTTTGATTGCAGGTGACAGTCACTAAATGCGTGGAGCAGAACAGCGTATAGCGAGGCTTGTCACCTGATCTGGCATAGCAGAGCTGCAAAATCTGTCTGTCTCCTAATAAGGTGGTCTTGAAAAGAACCCAGAGAAGAAAACCGACTAGTCCTGTGCTTGTTAGGCACAGCTCTCTTAAAAACACACCTCAGGACAGCTGTACAGCGTGTGAACCTCCCCAGAGTGCCCAGACTTTCCAACCAGTGTCCGCGAAGGACCTGGGCTGGGCACAGGCTCCCCGCGCCCCCAGACCGTGATGTTCCTGTGTGCAGTGGCTGCTGCATTCGGTGATTCGTCTGGAGTTCCCAGGCGTGTTGCACCGGTGCTGCGCAGCCCAGACATAGCTCCCAAGATCTGCCTTTCAGATTTGTAGGGGAAAGGGCTGGGTGAGACGCTCTTGCTGTCACCAGCACAGCTCCCGCTCTTCTCCAGGAGCAGGGCAGGAAAAGCTTGGGGGTGTAGGCTTCGTTTTTAACTGGCACAGGGAGGAGCTTGTTACATTTTCTAGGGGTATCTTAGTCTCTCCCATCATGTCAGGAATGTGAACCAATCACAAGTTGATCCTCAGAGCTGTCTTTCTAAGGTGAAACAGGGAGTGGGCTGTTGCCGGTATTGCCAGACCACTTTTTGAGCTGGTCCTAGAACTGGCAGGCTGCCAGGAGCGGGCCGTGGGCTGTGAGGGAGGCTCAACTCTTCAGGGTAGTGCTATCTCTGGTTCTCCCCCCACCCTGAGTGCTCCTCGTTTATTTATTCTTGGTCTTGTGATACACCTACCAGGACATCTTCAAACAAGCAACCGAGGACAGACTGACGAGTGCCAAGGAGCTGCCTTACTTTGAAGGTGATTTCTGGCCCAACGTGCTGGAAGAAAGCATTAAGGAGCTGGAGCAGGAGGAGGAGGAGAGGAAAAAGGAGGAAAGTACGGCAGCTAGTGAGACAACGGAGGTGAGTGAACTTCACGGGCGGCGTTAGCTTCTGGCTCACAAAGCTGACAGTGACTGCTTCGGCAAACTGGAGACACCACATCCGGTAAAGTAGAGGAGAAGGCTGCTCACATCAGGCGTTAAGTCGGGGTTCCTGTTAGTTTCTGGTCTTCTTGGATAACAGATACTCTGATGGCTTGTCACGTGCTGTAACAGAACCAGAAGTCGGCTCTCAGAGAAACATGTATTTATCGAGAGCTTTGCACTGCTGCGAAAGGCTGGTCCTGACGGCAGCGCTCCTTCACCAGCATTCTCTTTGTGATAAAAAGAAACAAAAAGCCCCAACGAATCAGGTTTTCAGGGTCCTGGCCCGAATTTCGTTAGTGATTTTTATTTCTGTCTTGATTTTATCTGTAACCAAATGGTCTTGACACTGTTATTCTGTCCCTTCTACTTGTGATTTGCCGCAAGGTGTTTTGAACGTGGCTGTAGTAGGGGAATCTAGGTGGAACCAAAAGCTTTAACTGGGGAAGATCTGCGTTGTGCTTGTACACCGTGACAGTGGGTATGACACGTGCTGGATGTGGAGCCATGGGCCTTCATCCATCCATTTCAAAGTTCCTTCTATGAAGCCTTGGCAGCTTCTTTGAAGCTGATAGTTTGTCGCTGTGGTTTTTGTGGAACCATAAATAGTTTTCACCTTGCTCCTTCTGAATGTAACTTTTCCCACTGAAATATTTCAACAAGCACAGCAGTGTAAAAGGAACGGGAAGCCAAGGGGTGGGGTTTCAGTTGCAGTCATCTTCTGCGGACAGTATCACTGTCAATAAATCACCGCGTGTCCTTCCAGGAACAGCACCAGTGTGAACCTCTGCATCTCCCTGTAATCGTCTCCCCCTGTACTGGGGGCACTGGTGAGGACATGCCCTGAGTACTGTGTCCGGTTTGGTCCCCTCCCTCCCAGCAGGACGCTGAGGGGCTGGAGCGTGTCCAGAGCAGGGCAGCGGAGCTGGGGCAGGTCTGGAGCACAATGCACTGAGGAGCGGCTGAGGGACCTGGGGGGGCTGAGCCTGGAGCAAAGGAGGCTCCGGGGAGACCTTCTGGCTCTGACAACTCCTGACAGGAGGGTGCAGCCAGGGGGGGTCAGTCTCTCCTTCCCAGGAGCACGGAACAGGACAAGAGGAAATGGCTTAAAGTTGTGCCAGGGCAGACTGAGGTTGGACATTAGCAAAAATTTCTTTACAGA